>NW_019386301.1:0-3906 GCF_000671375.1 Centruroides sculpturatus | reverse complement strand
AAAAAAGTATATGGAAAAATAAAAATCAAGTTTAAGTCATTTTATTCGACTTTACGTCTGTCCGCCACAAATATTGAAGTCGTAATATCACTAGATAAACGTTTAAAGCACATAAAATCATATTAAAATATATACAAGTATGTACTGTATTTACAGTACACGCATTCGTAAATTTAGATTACTTTTTTTGTACTATATTAAAAACTAAAATTTATTTGTTTGTAAGCTTAAAATAGATTTTTATTAACCATATATTATTTAAAATGCTTTCCTAGTGATAAGTAGATTCGGAGACAGGTAAATTCGACTTACGTCGTTTTCCTGGAACCAATTACCGACGTAAGGCGAGGTATACCTGTACAGTACACACATTTACAGTTGTAATAATTAAATGAATATATAAAATTGTTTGTGTTGTTTTCTTATTTATAAGTTCGGGTTTGTCTAGAGATAATTAAATTTTAATTTTAATAGATTTTCTATTCTAACTTTTTTCGGTAACTTTCTGGAGCGAATTGATATTATTAGATGGATTTTTTAATTAAGAATTTCAATTCACTTCAATTATTTTTTTAATAACCCGCCTGTTTTGCCGATGTAACTTTTTGAATTATGAGAGTTGCATACAAGTTTGTAAACTGTTTCAATAGTTTACAAACTACTGGGAACAAAATTAAAGAATATGAAGCTGCCATTCGCTAAAACATAATACTTCTCCCTGGTACAACCATAGAAGTGGCATAATTTTCAAATAAATAAAAACAATATAACAGTGTTACGTTTAGATAAAGACCCATATGTGAGATCCGAAAGGCCCTGGGTCTAAGTTAATAATGTTATTAATATGTTTAAAATATCGACAAAATATTACTTCGTTTTTGTGAAAAAAAATATTGTTTTAGACGTGGGAAAAACCAGATAACAAATGTTACTTCCTTTCATCGAAGAGAACATCCGCTGTTTTTCCCTTAGCCGTTAAAAATCTCGCTCAGATGGGAAATGGTTACCCCTCATTCATCCCCCTCTCATCCGTTCTCACGAAAGAGTTACTGGACGATGATTGGATGAAATTTTGAATTAAAAGGAGAAATTAGTCAGAACTAGGGGAGTTCTTCGACAGATCCGAAGCATCTAACTCCATGCAGTTTTTCCTCCTGATGGCCAACGCCCATAACGGAGTCCGATAGACGAAGTCCGAGTCTACACATAGAAGAAGTGATATCTTTATATTTGTGCACGAATTGATCTCCCATACGAAAGTAATATGAACTTTATTTACAAGGTGTCCTATATCTACAGAAACGAAGACGACAACTAACAGGTCGTATGTTTAGAATCATTTGTGAGCTCTCTCTCTCGAACGCGCATTAGCATAGAAAAAGTCCTAGTCTATAGCTTGTCGCTAAATTGTTGTTATCGGTCATTTGTATTCGTTTGTTTAGATTTATTAAATTTTACTTTGTTTATTATATAAAAATGTCTCTTAATTGGGTGTCCGAATCAGATCGTAAACGCGTGTTAATCCGCGTATAATAAGATCGATTAACTGGTGTCAAGGAATCCTGACGAACATCTGAACTCCTCGTTCAGATCATTTTAAAATACGCTCTCCTATGTAAACTTTTTACGATCGGATCTTACGATTCGAAACTCGGAGAACTATTCTCACGGAATAGGCCGATTAAGTGGTACTAACGAATTAGTGTACCCCCGGCTGATCTCACACATATAAAACGAAATTTAAAGAACACATAGAAGTAAAAAAACACCCTAAAGGTAATTAGTATTTCAGAAGGCATATCAATAGATCTCCAATACCAGAAAGTAATAGGGAGCGCCTCCACGCGTTAAACATTGTTAAAAAGCACACTTCGTTGTACAGAATGTTAGGAATGAATTTGATAACATTACTTTTGGTAAACTGTTAGTACGTGAACACACCATATAACACCAGTTTTCGTTTTTACCCTGTTTTGCCTTTTCTCGAAAATAATACATACCCCTTAATGTAAAAACTAAAATACTAACAATGATTATAGGCTACAACCTTACGTTCAAAATAATCCTGACTAAAATTTTTAAAATTTTAATTATTCGTAACGTTTGAAAAAGTCAGGAGGAAGATTGCTAAACAGATCAGTTTTAAAAATTACAAATTGAAATTGGTATATTACATCGTATTAAAAATAAAATACTGCTTATACGAATACACTTTTGTTTACCTAAAAAAATTAACCTGTAGATTAAATAAATGCAGAATAAGCTTTAAGAAAATTGTGTAAAAATAATGTTTATAGAATTTCCGAAGCCACAAATAGAAATATTCAAGTCTATCATGGTGATATGATAGGCTTGAATACTTTTACACATCTGCAAGTTACCTTGCATTCAGATGGGTAACAGAAATAATTATTGGTAGCATAATTTACTACCTATTTTCAACATTTTGATTTTTGACGCAAAATCAGAGGAGAATTCAAGAAGAGCTGAATGAGCTGAAATCCAAGGTTTACTTTATGAAAATAAATATAAATAACTCTTTCGGATGAAAATCGTGTGAAATTTTTCATCCTTTGACATATCCAAGTCAATTATGGATATACAAACAGATTTCAAAAACATAAATTTTTGTTATTTCCGAGAAAAATATAACCAAACCCGTAATAAATACTGGAATTTATTCGGAAAAAAACAGTAAAAATGGAAACTGTGAATCCAATCAGAAAAATTCATGGAGCAATTGCAGTAGTGAGGATTCATTCTGAAGACACTGAACACCGTCTCTATAAAGTACAAACAAGAAATACTGTGGTTTCAAAATCATCTGAACTATCTTTTTTAGCAATGAGTTTAAATAGACAAAAAACGATACAAGAGCCGAATGAGGAAATCATCGAAGCACCACAGAAAATGCAAATTCAAAAGTACAAATGGCTTAGAGAGACCAAGCTCCGGAAACGAAACAAAAGGAAAAAAACGAATTGTGGTAATAAGTAAAATTAAAGATTCATGCAAAAAACTGTTACGCGAAAAGTAATATAATTTTGCCACGAAAAAAAGGAATTTCGTTAAAATCACAGAGCACAAAATGTTCGGATCAAAATTTCAACAATTTCCTAACAGAAACAGTTCCGAATCAGACCGTTTCCATAGAAAACGCTATTAGTTCAAAAGAATTAGTTGGAAACGATAGTCCTGCAGAAATTAGAGAATTCGACCAATATGGGAACAGATCAGAAGGTAATTCAACGATGACTCGACAAATTTCTGTAGCTGCCATTAAAAGTATTTGGCGATATCGAGAAAATAAACATCCTTTAGATCGAAATTCCTGGCTGTTAAAAAGTACGTACGACTTGAAAAACAAAAAAAATTATAAACAAAAATTAAAAGATCAAACTCAATTTTTAAATATGAACCCGGTTTAGACACAGTTACTTTCGAGGAATTATCACATTGACAAAGTCCAATAAGTTACTGACGTTTAAGATCAATACGTTTATTTACTATTATTATGCGCAATTATGCATTTCATAACTATTAAAACTGTCAGGAAGTATACTCCTTTCCATCAGTTTTTATTTTCACTGAAATTGAAACTGTTCGTAAGGAAAAATCACTTTAATGCAATATAATGTAAAATTTATCTGAAACAAAAATGACACGTAATAAATTATGTCTCGCAATGTTTCTCTCGTATTTATTTCACTTTAATGTGTATACAACGTTTGGAAATTGATTGTCTGTGTGACATATATATTTTTCAAATGAAATGTTTTCGTTATTAAAAAATTTTACTGTTTATGATTTAAAAAAAAAAAAAACAATATTTACGGTAAAATTCACTTATTCTAATCTCTTTCGTATGTGAAGATAAAACGAGTGACAACAACTGATCTTCCACTT
>NW_019386300.1:52482-64700 GCF_000671375.1 Centruroides sculpturatus | reverse complement strand
ATTTTTCTTAGTTTTTTCCCTCGCAGAGACAAGTATGGTGATTATTCTTTGACGAAGGAACACCTTGACAATTTTTCTTATTACCTTCGCTTTATTTCCTTCCAGAGATAAGCATTTTAATGACATCTCTACGAATGCATTAGAGATTATCTTTCGCTTTGTTTTATGAAGCATTAATAATTCGGCCGAAAGTACAGAGCAGATGATACCAGGGCGCCTGCCGATGAAAGTTGCACACCAGATAGTTGGACCAAGTAAATTTTGTAATGTGCTTTCGTTATAATCATAGAAACGATAAATTTTTCTAATAATATTAATTAACATATAACTTTTTTTTTCTGTTTCTTGAGCTGAACGGAATGTAACGATTAAAAGAAAGACGATGATCTACATTCCGTCGTTTTACTTTTTTCTCTTTGAACAAGAGAAAATGATAGATGAAAATCTGCGGAAAAGTTCCGCAGAAATATCGAAACATTTGGTCGTTTCCTGCAAATAATAAAAATATTTCGTAAATAAAATATGAAAGTAAATTAACAGCAGGTTCAAATTACAATGTTTGTTTAAAAATAATATTACAAAAGTATTGCCAGTATAATTACAGTAAATACTGAAAAAAAATATGTTTTCAATGAATTGAAAATTTTTTATTAAGAAGACACGAGTCGTCTTTAGTTAATTTAATAAAAATGTATAAATATAAAAAACAAATTTAAATTTGTAAATACGTGAGAGAAAACGAGTCTTAAAATACCAATATAATATTGAAATTAAAATTCAGCGAAAAACGAAAATGAATTCATAAGTGTAAATTAAAGAAACTTACTCTATTATTATCATCCGATTCACTAACTTCATTATTTCTTCTCTTATCCAATTCAAATCGAATTAATTTTATGAACTCTTTATGTCTTTCTGTCATCTCTTTGTCTTTATTGTTTTCTACAAAAATTATTTAAAAATTTACTTTTATGTAATTTTATATCGTAATGCCTACATCTATTCAAACACATTCATTTAAAAAATTTGCATTAGGCTAATAAGTTTACGTAGAAATATATCTCTATATTTCTTCATAAACTGTATAGGAAGTTAAAAATTAGTATTATTGTGTAAACAGTGAGGAAATGCAATATAATTACTATGTAAATAAATGCCAAATCGGATTTGTTACATCGATAATACATGAAAAAATCAAAAATATAATACACTCAATATTAGTACAAATCTCTGCGTGCCTTCTACGGATTGTCTGTTTTTTAAGTGTATTTGGATACAGGCGTAGACTACGACTTTTATTAATTACACCGGATAACGGTAATTATAATTGCAACAAATTTATATACAAACAATTATATACAAGTTTCGTGTTATATTCCAATAGAATTCGAATTTAGTTTTCGATGTATGAGTTCTACGAGCGTTTATTTTACATTTACACACTATCTGTTTACGTCACACACTCAAAGAATGCAGAAAAAGCTTAAGTTTGAAAATAGGGATGAGTTGTATACAAATTTGTAAGCGCTAAAAGCGTGTAAACTCTTCATAAACACTGCCTATTTTCGATACGTGATTGGTGACCCACTTTGAAAATTGAATGTTCACCATGTCCTTTATTATACAACTTACGGTGCAAATTTCGGTTTGTAATATTTACCTATCCAGCGATATTAAACGAAATAGACCTGAATACAGAAACACATATTTCGTTTTTTTACTTTTTCTGTACGGAAGTGTCACAACCATTTTAAAAACGTCGAAGGTCAAATATTATAACAGCCGGAACAATAAAATTTATTCAATTGTATTAAAATTATTGGAAATTTCTCGACATATACTTTAAAGAATATATTAATTTTCAATTAAATTTGATACGAGAAGAGGACAACAGAATGAACCATTTCGTCAATGTTAAGGTTGTGTTTGTTGCAATTATTTTATTTGCTGGTTTCCTCCTAATTAATCATGTTTACTGGTGAATATTTATATAATGTGATGGAAATTGTTAGATAAACAGTAACAAAAACCATCATCGAAAGTGTTTTAATGAAATAAATGGAATCTTTGTAAAAATGAATGATTTATTTTTGAATTGTTTAGAATGTAGTAAACTACGACATAAAACACACGTGAAAGAGTGCAAATGGATAACTAATATTAAGTTTTATAATTTAAATAAATTTGAAAAGAATGAGTTTAACATTAAAAGATTTCTTAATAATTTTTAACGAATTATTTTATAATTCTTTATAATCTGTTTGTAACCTCACCTTCAACCTCATATATTATTTCTTTGACCAATGAATACTTCTCTAAAAATAAAAACTTCTTCTTCAATGGTCTATTTTCAGAACGTGTATTTTCCAGAAACCAGAAATTACCCTCCTCTTCGACTTCGGAATCCTGTAAAAAGTGAAAAGTTCTCATTCCTTATAGAATAATTTTGCAGTAGTCGAAATGTTCTTTTATTACTCGGAAAAACATCATTTATTAATTAACAAAGAAATTGCAGTCATTAAAACAACACTTTCCATAAGATTGTGCATTTCTCGTATTGTTTTTTTTTCAGTTTTAAACCTTTAGATAATGAGAATTATTAAATTATTTTTAATTAAACTTACAGAAGAGGACAATTCCGTTTCTTCCGGAAAATCAGCATTGATATCACTTGTCAGCTGAATGATTTCATTCACTATATTTGTGAAAGAATCTTCCGCACCGACGTCGTTTTCACTCGCGGAATGTTCACTTGTATTTTCTAACTCCATTTGATAATTATAATCTAGGGAATAAAAGAAAACGCAATAAACACAGCAATTCGTAAAAGTTTTTTCGCATGAATTTAATAATTATATAAGAATTTGAAAGAAAAGAATATTTTTACAATTTAGTCAAAATAAACAGATGTAATTCTTATTGTCGAAACATAATTTGGAAATTTTATCCATTGAAAATCCACAGCAATAAAACTAAAAATTTAGCAAAAGTCAATTTATTTCTGTCATAAATATCACATTGTGATTTGATATTATTAATTGTGTGAAAAGTGTAAATTGATACAATCGTAAAATTAATAATTGATATGCAATATTGCTTACTGAAGAGTTATTCCCGGTGAAATCAATGACTGAATGTTCGTTAATGAAATTCAATATTAAGATATTGGATAAGAGCAAATAATAAAATAATAAATTGTTATGTGTTTGAAGAAAATACGTTTAATGATGTAATTGTCTCAAGCAGAAAATGAATGCTAAGTTAAATATCGTTAATGGTACTAAGAATAGGCCTATATTCGCCGTTCTTATCATTCTATAACCAGGGTGGCCAAGCTCCTTGATAGTCCGAGCCATTTTTCAAAATTTAAAATTTTTCGCGAGCCGTAATTAAATACGTATTAAAAAGGTATGCAAAAAATTCCAGATTACAAATTATATCCGTAGCAAGAGTGATACAAATTGTTTCCTTCAGAGCACAATGTCAACTGTCCGTTGCAATGACAGTTTACAAATTCAAAATCAGCCTGGAGTCGGTCAATAACAGACGATTACGCCACTGTTTATGTTCGTTCGCGCAGTTTTCCAATCAGTCATATCATTCTTAACTTGGACGGAAATGGAATTTGTTACAACGTTGCACTTAGTCTTTCATATTTGTTGTTAGTAATTTAAAAGACATTTTGAAACACATACGGAACGATAATAATTTTTTTAAATATAATAACACAAAAATGAAAAGGGAACTCGGATACATTTATCGAGAGCCACAAATAATCCTTCAAAGAGCCGCATGTGGCTCGCGAGCCGCAGGTTGGCCACCCCTGTTCTATAACATTCTGTTATAAAATGATAAGAACAACGTTGCGTTATAACTTCTCTCATTAAATAAAACTTCTCTCATTGCGTTGAATAACATTCTGTTATTCAACGCAATGAGAGAAGTTTTATTTAATTTTAAGATTTCTTCGGAAGATTGGGAAATTCTTTTCTGGTTAAAAACTTTACGTAACATTTTGTTAACACGTGCCAAATAGCTTGACCAATTTCATTAATGTCTGTTTGCGCAGTCGTTAATGAAAGAGGGAAAGTGTGAAATTGTGTTAGAATCGGAAACAATGTAATATCGAACAAACATCGCTAAACCCGATATACAATATAGCTAAACACCAACAGAATGCCGTAAATCTATCGGGCTAGTTTAAGGCTAATTACTAAATGAATTACGTAACCAATTTGGCTTTAGAGGTAAGCGTTAGGCGCCATCAGTTATTAACATTATATCGAACGTTTCTTTAGTCTAAATTCAAAATGCAATTTAGAACGTATTTATTGAATTGTTTAATATTCAAGTCCTAAAATACTATTATAATAAAATTAAAATATTTCCAAAAAATTAATGCAATAACATAACTAATTAACACTTAAAATTAACAATTGTCCGATAGTGTTGTAATTATTACAAGGTGTTTTTACTCGTTTCAAGTTTACTTTATAGCTTATCTCCATGCCGTTGGATATCGCTTTAGGTCTGAATTTTGTTCTTATTCGTGGCTGTAGAGGGTGAGTGTACTTTATTAACGATGTTAGATTTCTTTCAAACTACCGAAGTTTCTTATACGTACCATTCCGGATTGCTTTCAAGACCGTGTTTTCTTTCCCTTTATCTACGTCTTATTGGTGTTGCTCGAATCTAGTTTTTAAATGTTACTCAGTTACTCAGTAAAACATACGCCGTTTTTAAGGTAAGCTGGGCTACAATTTGAAAAAATTTTAGTTTTATAAATTTGTACTGCTGTGGTCACCTATCCATCCGTTCTTGTTGTGGGGTTCGGGGGCCTTAAAGATTTATTACGCACTTTTTTGGGTAGAGTCCTGCCACCAGGTGTGTTTTATCGGACACACCGCCGTTTCAGATGAAATGGACGATTAAGGCTCGAGGGTAAGAGTCACTCCGAAGTCTAGGAATGAGCCTCTCAGGAGGAAGAATGCAGTTTCAGATATAACCAATTTAAGGACATTTATTAACATAAACGAAAGTTTAGAACAGACTTATAAAACCTGATTTTGGAAATTTGCCTACTTTTATCTATACAACGAAGGGGTGCCTAACGGGGGGTATTCGAATTTACGCGACTCACAACATACCAGGTAAGCAAGATGTCTTCTCTTGTGACGTGGACTTGACGGCCAAGATTGCAGAGGTTTCTGGTGTCTGCTGCACTTCGTCTCGTGTTTGCTCGTTTTTGGAGTCGTCCTCTCTTGAACCACTCTTGCTCCACTCCAGCTCTCGTTTTAAATCTTTCCAGCATGAGAAAGTTTATCATCGTGTGATGATTCATTGGCAGTCTCATCATTGTAGCTGAAGCGATGTTTTTTTATTAGTTGATGACGTCGAGTTTTCGTACAGTCATCTCTGAGTTGGTGTTTTGTTATCTCTGAGTTCACATGATTCATCTTTGCTCATAGTTATTGTTTGTTCATCGGTCGCTTCGACTAAGTTCTTCATGTAAACATTGCCGAAAACAAGGGAGGAGATGCAATGTTCCCCATTTCTATATATGTCTTTTATAATCTTTCATTATTTGATTGCTTCTTTCTCTTTTCTTTGGCATGTTGTGAGATTTCTGATAGTTGAATAATAAACTGTTTTATTCTAATTAATTTAAGTTGATATTAAAATTTGGAAAAGGGGGATCCTAGATTGGTAAAATAGGNATATTATTAATACGGAAATCTTCGACATTTCCAAGTACTCCCTGAATCAAAAACAAAAGGGAATGAGGAAACAGTTATATACATTTAATTATGGAAATTTATAGAAATGTAAAATCATGTGTTAAGATAGGTTAAATTTAAAGTGTTACAAAAAAGAAACTTAAAATTTAGAGTAACTGAGGAGTTTGTCAATGTTAAGCCTATATTTATTATTATTATTTATTAATATTAAATGAACTATTGTAGTTTGTAGTAAAGAAAGAGCTATGATATATGTTATTCACAATTTATATTGTGTTTATTAATCTGTTCCCGGCCCCAAAAATATAGTTTTTATTTACTTTTTAGCAACATTCACCACATTTCTAAGAAATGTTCTTTAAAATTTATTCAATTTATTTAATACTATTAAATATAATGCCGAATGCCAATTGTGTCTAATGAAAAAAAATAATAAAAGATTACAGATTTAATAATAAATTATTGTTATTTAATTAATTAATGACTTAACTGCCATTAACCGAATATAAGAAAAAAGACCGATGAGGATACGGAATTCATCCGTCATCGGAAATTCCCGATATATCTCCTTATAGTCTCTATCAGAGCCGGCCCTACCATAGGGCGAATGGAGTAGCTGCTCCAGGCGCTAAGTCTTAAGAGGTGCCTCAGTGGTAAAGAAAATTAAAGGGTATAAATAAGGGGCAACAAAGGGGGACGCCATAATAGGATCTAGCTCAATCCTAAAATTTTCCTCTGGCCGGCACTGGGTATACGCTACCTGAACCTCACGACACTACGGCTACGGAATCGTTCTTTAATTAGCCGCTAGTCTAGACACTTTTTGTTTGGACCCCTCCTTTTGTCTTTTCCCGAGACCAACTGTAATTCGGATTTGCCATTCAATCTTGAGATTTACTAAAGATCTCAAGGCTAAATTTTGGATAAGGAGGAACTCAGTAATTAAACGAGTTACAGAGATGGCCCGAGTGAAATAAGAGCCAACTTAACTTGAAGGAAGGCCAACTCATATTATTGAAAGTGAGAGACAGAATCCGTATGGATTGGTGAATGTTACGTGTGGAGAAGGAAGAAGCTAAACAAAATGGTTTAGCCCGAGTTGCGACTCAAAAAGCTTTCAGGAGATCCATCAACAAGTCGATTTCACTATCAGTTCGAGATGTTGGACAAATAGGGATGGAACATCCCTCCCTCCGTTGAACATGATTGAACATTAATTCCGGTTTGATTTTATGAAGTTTTTAATTTGGATGGTTCGAATATATATAGCAAAAGGAAAACTGAATCATTTTTTTTTAATTCAAACCCGAGATTCGGCAAAAAAGTGTGTTATTTAGTAAATCTGCTTTAATATAGCTGAATACAGAAACAAATGACTGGAAATTAGAAAATTTTTATTTTGAATCTTGCTTTTTTACGGAATTCATAGAAGTAATAATAAGAGAAAGCCATCATTGTCAGAGCAACAATATTATTAAATTATTAGCGCCTCGTTTGAAAGTATTATAAAAATTATCTGTCATATTTTTTTAGAAATGACATTTACTAAACATTTCCTGACACTTAATATACGATCTACTATTAGTGTTTAGAGTAATAAATTCAACTCAACTCGAACTAGTGTTTTTGAGGCATTCTTATTTCCAATTTTAATGTAACTACAGTAGTTGTGAATGATGACTGGGTGGCTGTGGCCTTAAAACGTCAACCTGTTTCTATAGGGGAACTGAAATTGAATCCGGGTAGTCAAAATCTTTCAGGAATTTTTCCACGGTAGTCTGTCTCAAATATGTTGAAGCCGTTCTTCGCCACTCGGTCTTCATTGTGGGCTCAGTCACACACGATGGTCGTTTGTTTATTAAATTACACTTTGGACGATTTGCCTAGGGGGAAAACCTTCCGGGATAACTTTTTAACGATAATTGGCCCCTATTCGAGCATTGCAGACATGGAGAAAACCCGTAAAACTTCGCGTGGCCAGTCCGACCTGGCGAGGTGCGAACTTACGACCGAACTCCCGGGGTTCAGGAAACGAAACCACTTGGCCACTGGTGGGCAAGTGGTTCCGACACACGACGGAAATAATTTTTTAAAAAAACCATTTTACTGGTTAGTACCAAAAGGACGAAAAGAGTTTTATAAATGTCTTTGTTGAGTAGGATTTATTGCCTTCAAATGAATATCGATGTCATGAATCACTAACAAACACTAGTAGTTAGACGTGTGTTCGGTCTGCCAAAAGATCACGTGGAGTTTGTCGGGTTTTCTTTACATGTCTAATATCTAAGCAAGGGCCAAGTTTTCCCAGATGGTACTCCTCTTGGCATATGGTCCATGTGCTGCATCGATTTATTCTACAACTCTTCTGTTATCGTTGTGTATGAATAAAATTAAAATATTTACTCGTAAACACATTAAAACTTTATTCGAAATCTCAATTTATTAAATTAAGTTTTTTCAGTGTATTTATAACATATATAATTTAAATTTATTTAAAGGTATATATTGTGAAATAAAAAAAAATAATAGAAAAAAAACGAATGATAAAAACGAAAAATATGATTTATGAAAATTCAGGTTATACTTTCTTTAATATATTTTTAATTTAATTTTAATATTATAAAACCAATTCTTAAAACCCCTGTTTTTGGTAATGCTTTTTAATAAGATTAAAATACGTGAGGTAGCTCAATTCTCACCTTTGCAATATGCAACAATGCATTAATACATACACGATAACATTCTACTTAAGTTTACGTTTACCGGATTTTGGTGCACCAAGATAGTGGAGAGTTCGCGGCTCCCCCACCCCTGGTAGTGGGGATGGAGTAACTGTAACTGTAAACAATTAGGTATCTAAGAGACGAGTGGTACGAAATCATCAAAAAAGCCGCATTATCAGTCTTTTTGTTACCTTTTTTCACTGTCCACTGGTACTAAGAAAGTTTAAATTTTTAGTCATACCCATTGTGGATTTAGTCAGGCTCACAAAGCGGTGGCCGTGATAAAGCGTCTATGAAACATCTCAGAGAAATTACCACTCTGTTGTATACAGATTCGATTTTAGTTGGCTCAGAAATTTCATAATAGGTCAACACTGACGTGTCAATTTATCTGAAATGCGGACTTAGAGGACTTTTAACGGCGTTAGGACTCTTTTAGTGCTAGCGGAATAGAAAATTTGAAAAAAAAATTTATTGTAATATGCTTCTAAGTGACCAGCAGCCAAGTAAGTAAATCAATGGCATAATTCAGACTAGACTATTAGTTTGCTTAGATAGTTGCTTGTCACCTAGGATCAACCATTGTTTTCGTTATAAACAGAAATTATCAGCAAAAATATGAAATTTACATTGTATTGAAAAAGAGTCAGCAAACAAGAAAATATTTAAAAAAAATAAATATCGTATATAAAATAAATAAATTTATTTATTAAAAATTTACGTTAATTCGTACAGCACAATATTAACTAATACCAACAAAAGGCTGTTAAATTTTCAATTCCGTAATTAGTTTTGAAATTTTCATAAAAATTTTCTGAACAATTAGAAATATGAACATTCAGAAACATTTTCAATTTAATTTTTTAATTTTATTNAAAATATCGATTTACAGTATTTTGTAGAAAACAATAAAGACAAAGAGATGACAGGAAGAAATAAAGAGTTGATAAAATTAATTCGATTGGATAAGAGAAGGGACAATGATGATAGATTTCTATACAAAAGTGAATCGGATGACGATGATAAAGTAAGTAAATATTTTTTAACCTTGTCTAATTTACACTTACGAATTCATTCTTGTTTTTCGCTGAATTTTAATTTCAATATTATTTTGATATTTTAAGATTCGTTTTCTCTCTTGTATTCACAATGATTTTATACATTCGGGTTATGAAGTTTATGTTCGAAATTTCAAACTATAAAAATGAGTATAAAAAAATTGTAAATATTAATTTGAGAATAACCAAAATTTTTAAAATACAAATTAAGATATTCAATTATTAAAGAATTTTATAATACAAGCGAACACTTCATCATTTGTGCTTGTCGTTGATAAAATCCGTTTAGTTTGATTAAAGTTCTTTTCTAAATGTCCAACAGTTAAATTTACTTTTCATATTTATCCATTTTTATAAAATCAACAGAAGACGACTCGCGTTTTTTTAATAACAAATTTTTATTTAATACAAAACATATTTTTTTTGAGTGTTTATTGTAATTATACAAGTAATACTTTGGTAATATTATTTTTTAACAAATATTGTAATTTGAACCTGCGGTTAATATACTCTTCATATTTTATTTACGAAACATTTTTATTATTTGCAGGAAAGGACCAAATGTTTCGATGTTTCTGTGGAACTTTTCCGCAGATTTTCATCTATCATCCGCTCTTGTTCAAAAAGAAAAAAGTAAAACGACGGAATGTAGATCATCGTCTTTCTTTTAATCGTTACATTCCGTTTAGCTAAAAAAACAAAAAAAAAAGTTATATTTTAATTAATATTATTAGAAAAATTTATTGTTTCTATGATTATAACGAAAACACATTACAAAATTTACTTCGTCAAACTATCTAGTGTGCAACTTTCATCGGCAGGCGCCCTGGTATCATCTGGTCTGTACTTTCGGCCGAATTATTAATGCTTCATAAAACAGAGCGAATGGTAATTTCTAATGCATTCGTAGAGATGTCATTAAAATGCTTATCTCTGGAAGGAAAGATAGCGAAGGTTATCAGAAAAATTGTCAAGGGGTTCCTTCGTGGAGGCATAATAACAATATTTGTCTCTGCAAGGAAAGAAAGCGAAAATCTTCAGATGGAATTGTCAAGATGTCCCTTCGTGGAAACATATTCACAATACTTGTCTCTGCGAGGAAGGAAACCAAGAAAATGGAAATTGGAATAGTAAAACAGAAATCTGTTAGCCTTCAATAATAGTTTTATTAAATAACAGAATAATGAATTGTGATATGGTAAATGATGTTTTTCGTAAAGATAAAAGCTTCTATTTTAATGAAATCTTTAAGTTATTAGCAACNAATTCTATATATTCTCTTGGTTTAAGAACTCCGTGTATTACAGACTTGCTTCCAAATTCAATATTTTACCGTTTTCATCTAGAGAAAATTCCACGACATTTGATATACTTTTTCAGAAAATAAAACGAAACATAAAAAATATTGGAAAGCAAAATTTTATAATGTCTGAAAATATAGACGGTCACAGAGGAGAGGAAGACGTAAATTCTCTTCTTAAATTTATAAATTCCTCCGGTCATGCGGTTAAAACTAAACAAACCAACGGAACAACTGCTGATCAGATTTGCAGCTTAGAAGGTAAACATTCAATGGATAATGAAGTTTGTAGAAAGAAAGACGACCATCCCAGTAAAGACAAAATGAAAATGAATGTTAAGACCACCACTTCTCCCTCCAAAAATATCTATATATATATTTGTAAACTGTTATTTGTAATAATTTTTGTTTATTTACTTTATATCTTTTTTAATTATGTATTCGCGTGAACCTTAATTGTATCTTGAATAGCAACCGAAGTTGTAGGAGTAAATTCACCTATTTTACCAATCTAGGATCCTCCTTTTCCAAATTTTAATATCAACTTAAATTAATTAGAATAAAACAGTTTATTATTCAACTATCAGAAATCTCACAACATGCCAAAGAAAAGAGGAAGAAGCAATCAAATAATGAAAGATTATAAAAGACATATATAGAAATGGGGAACATTGCATCTCCTCCCTTGTTTTCGGCAATGTTTACATGAAGAACTTAGTCGAAGCGACCGATGAACAAACAATAACTAAGAGCAAAGATGAATCATGTGAACTCAGAGATAACAAAACACCAACTCAGAGATGACTGTACGAAAACTCGACGTCATCAACTAATAAAAAAACATCGCTTCAGCTACAATGATGAGACTGCCAATGAATCATCACACGATGATAAACTTTCTCATGCTGGAAAGATTTAAAACGAGAGCTGGAGTGGAGCAAGAGTGGTTCAAGAGAGGACGACTCCAAAAACGAGCAAACACGAGACGAAGTGCAGCAGACACCAGAAACCTCTGCAATCTTGGCCGTCAAGTCCACGTCACAAGAGAAGACATCTTGCTTACCTGGTATGTTGTGAATCGCGTAAATTCGAATACTCTCCGTTAGGCACCCCTTCGTTGTATAGATAAAAGTAGGCAAATTTCCAAAATCAGGTTTTATAATTCTGTTCTAAACTTTCGTTTATGTTAATAAATGTCCTTAAATTGGTTATATCTGAAACTGCATTCTTCCTCCTGAGAGGCTCATTCCTAGACTTCGGAGTGACTCTTACCCTCGAGCCTTAATCGTCCATTTCATCTGAAACGGCGGTGTGTCCGATAAAACACACCTGGTGGCAGGACTCTACCCAAAAAAGTGCGTAATAAATCCTCCTCAAATTTCTAGGAACTGTTCATTCA
>NW_019386300.1:0-48306 GCF_000671375.1 Centruroides sculpturatus | reverse complement strand
AAATTAATGTGCCTTTCAAGTGTTTACTGTTTAATTTATTATAAAGTATATTCGAATAAATTTTAAATTTATTCCACGAAATACAAACAACAAATAATAGACACTTTTTTGTATACAAATATAATAATAATTTTAGTTATTCGAGTGTGTAGAGCATACGAAATATATGACAGTTTAAATTTGTTTAATGATATTTTAATATATTTTTCGTATAATAGTTCACACACGCATTGAACACATACACTACTAATTACGCTAAAAATAAGAATTAAATTTGTATAATTAATACAATCAATGTATTTATTAAAGAAAAACCTGTCACTCATCGATTGATAAAGAAGTTTTAATACGATTTACAGAAATTTACAAACTTTCTGTGGGAACCCGGTGTTGTGTAGCGTGTGGCTACACAGTTAAGATATTGCCGTACATACGCGTGCACGTCTACATTCGACAAATTGGGTGATAAAAGCAATACTCTGGAAGAGTTTTGCAGAGACGTTAACGTAGACAACATCGTTAACTTATCCATAGAAAAAAGCCAGCAATAGATTTTGTAGCGATTTGCGGAATCTTTACTAATATATGTGAGGAAAATCTCTCGTGATAGAATTTTTCTCTACTTGCACCAGTTCGTTACGAGCGTTTCTCTGAGGTGGTGGCCATTAGGGATTGCAATTGCAGAATGTCTCATCCAGCAATCCAGCTGGATCCAGCACCAGGTGCTGGTTCCAGCGCTGCGGATCCGCAAATACTCGATTAACTTTCTAAATAATGGCGCAAAAGTCTACGTTGTCGGCCTTGCTGCTTTGCTACGTGCGCTATCGCTCGGCGGCGAGAGCGACGTTGCCGTACAGTGCGGCACGTGCTACACCACATCTCTACACAGCACCGCCCGCACTTTTACCTCTGCTGATCTAATTGTCAGTTGACTTTCCGCTCTCGCTAAATAAAGTGTCTTCGCGCTAAATAAAATAAGTAACTCATATCCTAGTTTTGGTGCACAATTCTAATTTACGGTTGGTTGAGACGTCAATGAATCACGTGACGGAACTTGCAGTTTAAACTGGTTGTAGAAGATCTCTACAGAAGAGTCGAGTTTGATAACTGCTGACACAACCCTGAAATTTGTCTTAGACAAACTAAAAAGCCATGACACAATCTCGAGTGTCAACCTTTCCGAGGCACTCCACTAAAGAATCAGAGAACGGCGTCTTACCGAGGTCACAGGGATGCTGATTCATATACAGAACCCGAAGAAGTATGACCAAAAAGTTAGAAAGCTTTATCTTTCTAACTTTTTGCTGAAAAAATATAATGCTCCAGGAGATGAAAAATATGCTAAATCGTGTAAATACATATGTAATGGAACCAGCAGCAATGGCAGAGGATATTACGGAGATGGAAAACGATGATCCAGAACACCCGGATTTCCTGAATTTCACATTGGAACAAGAATTAGAGATTTAACTAAAGCGTGAGAAAGAAAACTTCATGAAACGGAAAGAAACTAGTAATGAGAAAGACTATTATAAGTCATTAATTAATTTAACAAATCAATACCGTCAATGTCTGTTTCACTACTTGAATCGTCTTTAAGCTTCAGATTTAAATCCTAACCAAGTTAAAATATCATTAATTATACTTAGACCCATGTCAGAAGAATTATTAACAAAATAATTGCAATTTGATACGCGATAGAACTGTTCGAATGCGTACAAGTACAAATTGAGAAGGATGCTCTGTGGGGATTCCCTAATTTCGCCAGTCCTGTCAACTTCTGTAATAGAGCACGACTATGAATACTTGGCTCTCAGGCGCCGCCAGATGGTTCAACCTGCCAACAGACGTTTCGCATTGCATCTTAATTCTGATAAATGCCAATAGAGGCGCTGTTAACGCTATAATATAGGCTAAATAAGAATATAGTAATTGCGCTCCGGTCGGATTTTTTTCTCCTTGCGAAGACGTTTTTTATGCTATAAGTAGGGTGGGTATTGTGACAATGACTTTGAATATTACGTGACCGATCGCTCGATTTGCCGCCCCACTGGACGTGCCGCCCTCGTGCGGTGCACGCCTTGCACGCCCGCTTACGGCGGACCTGCCTAAAGCTATAGGTTATGGTGTTGTAATCCAGCTAATTTCAAGGAGTTTAAAAAGTTTACCGGGTACATTACTGCGTAATCTATTTCGATAATAGAATCAATAGCTTTGTATGTTGTGCAAGTTCGAAAACGTGATTAGATATGAAATTAATTTGGCAACATGTTTTTAGATTGGAATTAGATTAGTTTAGATTAGATTAGATTTGGAAATGTTTTTAGATGCTAATGTTGCTCTCTCGTATATCGATTTGTGGTTTAAGGACAACTTTTTCACCTGAACTTTCAGTGATAATGCCTTTAGGCATGCGTTAAGATACTCAGCAGGTGTCGGCAAGCAAACCTACAATCTATTATCAACAATACAAAAACCAGTAATCAACTATCAGTAATACAAAAATCAACAATCAGGTTGTATTTATGATTTTTGTCAACAGATGACACTACATGAAAGGATGCAAAGGTTGTTTACTATCAAAATATTTTGGAGTAGTATACAGCTTAGTGTCTTTTCTAAGATCTAAGTATTACTCATACAAACTTTAGTCCAAATCGATTTAAAAAGAGATTGGGTTCGAGAAACGAAGAAGAAATTAGAAAACACGAATTTTTAAAGGGCATGCCCTGNCCCCCTGTGGAGCGTGGGCCCCACGTTGGAAAACACTGGTTTGTGGCTAGTGTGACACGAAATAGCATAGATTACGTTTGTGTTTTTGGAGAGTGTTGAGTTAAATTAAAATAAAAACAATGTCGACAAAAAGTTTAGTAGTGTAATATGGAAATATTTTACGATAGTGAATGACGAATATGCTATTGCTACCTATCTTTAAAATTTCATATAAGTTATGAAATTCATTAAGATAAAAGATTCGCTAAAGATCCGCTAAAAAGTAACGGATACGGATACGGATATCGGGCACATCACTAATTTTTATTATAATAGTTTTTTAGGACTTGAATATTAAACAATTCAAATACGTTCTAAATTCCATTTTGAATTTAGAATATTAAAAAAACGTTCGATATTACGTTGTTTCCGATTCGAACACAATTTCACACTTTTCCTCTTTCATTATCGACTGCGCAAACAGACATTAATAAAATATGTCAAGCTATTTGACACGTGTTAACAAATGATTACGTAAAGTTTCCAACCAGAAAAGAATTTCCCAATCTTCTGAAGAAATCTTAAAATTAAATAGAGCTTTTCTCATTGCGTTGATGCAATAAATGTAGATCAAAAAATAAACACAAAAAATTCAAAAATAAAATTAATTTTATGCGTAATTCTAAGCAAGTTCTGCGATTAGCGTGACGTAAGCACGTTTCTAATTGTTGTTTAAACAATAGACATTAATAATATATTTTCGGCCATTGTCAAAGCGTTTGTTTGGTGCTATCGAATGCGAGACTCGCTTTTGAAAATAACTTTTATGAGTAAGTTAAAGTACATTTTTATTGTATAATTATATTAACTGTTTACTTACGTGTCGGAAATAAATATAGAAACATAAAATTAAAAGTAATTTTCGACCAGATGTTTAAAAATCCCAATAGAATGTTATAGAATGATAAGAACGGCGAATATAGGCCTATTCTTAGTGCAATTAACGGTATTTAACTTTGCATTCATTTTCTGCTTGAGACAATTACATTATTAAACGTATTTTCTTCAAATAAATAACAATTTATTATTTCGTTTTCCGATCTTATCTCAATATTGAATTCCACTAATAAACATTTAGTCATTTATTTCACCGGGAATAACTCTTCAGTAAGCAATGTTGCGTATCAATTATTGATTCTACGATTGTAACAATTTACACTTTTTACACAATTAATAACGTCAAATATCAATGTAATATTTATACTTTGTAACAGAAATAAATTGACTTTTGCTAAATTCTTAGTATTATTGCTGTGGATTTTCAATGGATAAAATTTCCAAATTATGTTTCGACAATAAGAATTTCATCTGTTTATTTGGTGTAAACCGTTTGTTATTTCCTTTCTTTTTCTCTTTCAAATTTTTATATAATTATAAAATTTACGTCAAAAAACTTTTACAAATTGCTGTGTTTATTGCGTTTACTTTTATTCTCTAGATTATAATTATCAAATGGAGTTAGAAAATACAAGTGAACACCACGCGAGTGAGACCGACGTTAATGCGGAAGATTCTCTTACAAATATAGTGAATGCAATCACTCAGCTGAGAAGTGATATAAAAGTTGATTTCCCGGAAGAAACAGAATTGTCTTCTGTAAGTTCAATTGAAAATAATTTAATAATTCTTATCATCTAAAGAATGAAAACTGAAAAACACAATACGAGAAATCCACAATTTGTGGAAAGTGTTGTTTGTAATGACTGCAAATTCTTTATTAATTAATAAATGATTTTTTCGAGTAATAAAAGAACATTTCGACTACTGTAAGATTATTCTATCAGGAATGAGAAGTTTTCTCTTTTTACAGGATTCCGACGACGAAGAGGAGGGTACTTTTTGGTCTTTGAAAAGTGGTTGTTTTGAGAACAGACCATTGAAAAAAAAATTTATATTCTTAGAAAAGTATTCATTGGTCGAAGAAGTAATATATGAAGAAAACGAAGAAGTGGAAAAGTTGGTTGAAGGTGAGGTTACAAATAGATTGTAAAAAATTATAAAATAATTTGTTAAAAATTATTAAGAAATCTTTTAATGTTAAACTCATTCTCTTCAAATCTATTTAAATTACAAAACTTAATATTAGTTATCCATTTTCAGTCTTTCACCTGTATTGTATGTCGTAGTTTATTATATTCGAAACAATTCAAAAATAGATCATTCATTTCTACAAAGATTACATTTATTTCGTCAAAAACACTTTCGATGATGAATTTTGTTACTGTTTAACTAACAATTTCAACCACATTATATAAATATTCAGCAGTAAACATGATTAATTAAGAGGAAACCAGCAAATAAAATAATTGGAACAAACACAACCTTAACATTCACGAAATGATTCATTCTGTTGGACACTTCTCGTATCAAATTTAATAGAAAATTAATTTATCACTTTTTAACGTATATGTCGAGAAATTTCCAATAATTTTAATATAATTGAATGGTTGTTTATTGTTCTGGCTGTTATATTTTTTGACCTTGGAGGTTTTTGAAATGGTAGACGAAAACGGTGACACCTCCGAACAGAAAAAGTAAAAAAAACGAAATATGTGTCTGTGTTTATTCACGTCTATTTCCTTTAATATTTCTAGATAGGTAAACATTACGAACCGAAATTTGCACGGTAACTTGTTTAATAAGGGACATCGTGGACATTCAATTTTGACGTATGAAGGTAAACAATACAAGTGGGTCACCCGTCACGTCTCGAGGATAGTCGATGTTTATCAAGAGTTTACACGCTTTTAGCGCTTACAATTTTCTATACAACTTGTCTCTATTTTCAGACTTAAGCTGACGTAAACACGTCACTACGTGTTTACGTGTAAGCTGACGTAACACAAGCTGACGTAAACACTACGTGTTTACGTCAGCTTGTGTTACATCAGTTTACGAAAGCTTGTGTTACGTCAGCTTACGTCAGCTTGTGTTTACGTCAGCTTACGTAGTGTGTATAAATATAAAATAAACGCTCGTAGAACTCAGACATCGAGAACTAAAGTCGAATTTTCTTGAAATGTAACACAAAACTTGAATATAATTGTTTGTATATAAATTTGTTGGAATTATTATTAGCGACATCCGGTGTAATTAATAAAAGTCGTAGTCTACGCCTGTATCCAAATACACTTAAAAAACAGACAATTCGTAAAAGGCATGCAGAGATTTGTATTAATATTGAGTGTATTATATTTTTGATTCTTTGATTTATTTACAATGGAAGAAATCCGATTTGACATTTACTTACATAGTAATTATATTGCATTACTTCACTGTTTACACAATAATACTACTTTCTAACTTCTTATACAGTTTATATAGAAATATAGAGATGTATTTCTACGTAAACTTATTAGCCTGATACAACTTTTTATAATGAATGTGTTTGAATAGGTGTAGGCATTACGATATAAAATTACATAAAAATGACATAAAATTTTTAAATGATTTTTGTAGAAAACAATAAAGACAAAGAGATGACAGGAAGAAATAAAGAGTTGATAAAATTAATTCGATTGGATAAGAGAAGGGACAATGATCATAGATTTCTATGCAAAAGTGAATCGGATGACGATGATAAAGTAAGTAAATATTTTTTAACCTTTTCTAATTTACACTTACGAATTCATTCTTGTTTTTCGCTGAATTTTAATTTCAATATTATTTTGATATTTTAAGATTCGTTTTCTCTCTTGTATTCACAATGATTTTATACATTCGGGTTATGAAGTTTATGTTCGAAATTTCAAACTATAAAAATGAGTATAAAAAAATTGTAAATATTAATTTGAGAATAACCAAAATTTTCAAAAGACAAATTAAGATATTCAATTATTAAAGAATTTTATAATACAAGCGAACACTTCATCATTTGTGCTTGTCGTTGATAAAATCCGTTTAGTTTGATTAAACTCCTTTTCTAAATGTCCAACAGTTAAATTTACTTTTCATATTTATCCATTTTTATAAAATCAACAGAAGACGACTCGTGTTTTCTTAATAAGAAATTTTCAATTCATTGAAAACATATTCTTTTTCAGTATTTATTGTAATTATACTGGCAATACTTTCGTAATATTATTTTATAACAAATATTGTAATTTGAACCTGCAGTTAATATAATATTCATATTTTATTTACAAAACATTTTTATTATTTGCAGGAAACGACCAAATGTTTCGATGTTTCTGTGGAAGTTTTCCGCAGATTTCCATCTATCATCCGCTCTTGTTTAAAAAGAAAAAAGTAAAACGACGGAATGTAGATCATCGTCTTTATTTTAATCGTTACATTCCGTTTAGCTAAAAAACAGAAAAAAAAAGTTATATTTTAATTAATATTATTAGAAAAATTTATTGTTTCTATGATTATAACGAAAACACATTAAAAAATTTACTTCGTCAAACTATCTAGTGTGCAACTTTCATCGGCAGGCGCCCTGGTATCATCTGCTCTGTACTTTCGGCCGAATTATTAATGCTTCATAAAACAGAGCGAAAGGTAATTTCTAATGCATTCGTAGAGATGTCATTAAAATGCTTATCTCTGGAAGGAAAGATAACGAAGGTTATCAGAAAAATTGTCAAGGGGTTCCTTCGTGGAGGCATAATAACAATATTTGTCTCTGCAAGGAAAGAAAGCGAAAATCTTCAGATGGAATTGTCAAGATGTCCCTTCGTGGAAACATATTCACAATACTTGTCTCTGCGAGGAAGGAAACCAAGAAAATGGAAATTGGAATAGTAAAACAGAAATCTGTTAGCCTTCAATAATAGTTTTATTAAATAACAGAATAATGAATTGTGATATGGTAAATGATGTTTTTCGTAAAGATAAAAGCTTCTATTTTAATGAAATCTTTAAGTTATTAGCAACGGTTTTTTTTTGAATGAAACAAAGAGTTACTTCCATTTGATCTCAAAGAATGCAATCCGTCTTTAAATTTGAAAAATGAAATTGGAATGCACACCGTTTAACATCTATTTATATGATTTTGTCTATGATAGTGTTTTATCACAGGTTTATTATTAATATTTTCAAAATTTATGAGTTTGATCGCACCTAAAAGTCATTAATCTTTGTGTTGCATTTTTCAAATAATAAATTAATGTGCCTTTCAAGTGTTTACTGTTTAATTTATTATAAAGTATATTCGAATAAATTTTAAATTTATTCCACGAAATACAAACAACAAATAATAGACACTTTTTTGTATACAAATATAATAATAATTTTAGTTATTCGAGTGTGTAGAGCATACGAAATATATGACAGTTTAAATTTGTTTAATGATATTTTAATATATTTTTCGTATAATAGTTCACACACGCATTGAACACATACACTACTAATTACGCTAAAAATAAGAATTAAATTTGTATAATTAATACAATCAATGTATTTATTAAAGAAAAACCTGTCACTCATCGATTGATAAAGAAGTTTTAATACGATTTACAGAAATTTACAAACTTTCTGTGGGAACCCGGTGTTGTGTAGCGTGTGGCTACACAGTTAAGATATTGCCGTACATGAGCGTGCACGTCTACATTCGACAAATTGGGTGATAAAAGCAATACTCTGGAAGAGTTTTGCAGAGACGTTAACGTAGACAACATCGTTAACTTATCCATAGAAAAAAGCCAGCAATAGATTTTGTAGCGATTTGCGGAATCTTTACTAATATATGTGAGGAAAATCTCTCGTGATAGAATTTTTCTCTACTTGCACCAGTTCGTTACGAGCGTTTCTCTGAGGTGGTGGCCATTAGGGATTGCAATTGCAGAATGTCTCATCCAGCAATCCAGCTGGATCCAGCACCAGGTGCTGGTTCCAGCGCTGCGGATCCGCAAATACTCGATTAACTTTCTAAATAATGGCGCAAACGTTTACGTTGTCGGCCTTGCTGCTTTGCTACGTGCGCTATCGCTCGGCGGCGAGAGCGACGTTGCCGTACAGTGCGGGACGTGCTACACCACATCTCTACACAGCACCGCCCGCACTTTTACCTCTGCTGATCTAATTGTCAGTTGACTTTCCGCTCTCGCTAAATAAAGTGTCTTCGCGCTAAATAAAATAAGTAACTCATATCCTAGTTTTGGTGCACAATTCTAATTTACGGTTGGTTGAGACGTCAATGAATCACGTGACGGAACTTGCAGTTTA
Source organism: Centruroides sculpturatus (assembly GCF_000671375.1). NCBI lineage: Eukaryota > Metazoa > Arthropoda > Arachnida > Scorpiones > Buthidae > Centruroides > Centruroides sculpturatus. Next base: position 39,366 of record NW_019386300.1, on the reverse strand, counting down.
AACTGGTTGTAGAAGATCTCTGCAGAAGAGTCGAGTTTGATAACTGCTGACACAACCCTGAAATTTGTCTTAGACAAACTAAAAAGCCATGACACAATCTCGAGTGTCAACCTTTCCGAGGCACTCCACTAAAGAATCAGAGAACGGCGTCTTACCGAGGTCACAGGGATGCTGATTCATATACAGAACCCGAAGAAGTATGACCAAAAAGTTAGAAAGCTTTATCTTTCTAACTTTTTGCTGAAAAAATATAATGCTCCAGGAGATGAAAAATATGCTAAATCGTGTAAATACATATGTAATGGAACCAGCAGCAATGGCAGAGGATATTACGGAGATGGAAAACGATGATCCAGAACACCCGGATTTCCTGAATTTCACATTGGAACAAGAATTAGAGATTTAACTAAAGCGTGAGAAAGAAAACTTCATGAAACGGAAAGAAACTAGTAATGAGAAAGACTATTATAAGTCATTAATTAATTTAACAAATCAATACCGTCAATGTCTGTTTCACTACTTGAATCGTCTTTAAGCTTCAGATTTAAATCCTAACCAAGTTAAAATATCATTAATTATACTTAGACCCATGTCAGAAGAATTATTAACAAAATAATTGCAATTTGATACGCGATAGAACTGTTCGAATGCGTACAAGTACAAATTGAGAAGGATGCTCTGTGGGGTTTCCCTAATTTCGCCAGTCCTGTCAACTTCTGTAATAGAGCACGACTATGAATACTTGGCTCTCAGGCGCCGCCGGATGGTTCAACCTGCCAACAGACGTTTCGCATTGCATCTTAATTCTGATAAATGCCAATAGAGGCGCTGTTAACGCTATAATATAGGCTAAATAAGAATATAGTAATTGCGCTCCGGTCGGATTTTTTTCTCCTTGCGAAGACGTTTTTTATGCTATAAGTAGGGTGGGTATTGTGACAATGACTTTGAATATTACGTGACCGATCGCTCGATTTGCCGCCCCACTGGACGTGCCGCCCTCGTGCGGTGCACGCCTTGCACGCCCGCTTACGGCGGACCTGCCTAAAGCTATAGGTTATGGTGTTGTAATCCAGCTAATTTCAAGGAGTTTAAAAAGTTTACCGGGTACATTACTGCGTAATCTATTTCGATAATAGAATCAATAGCTTTGTATGTTGTGCAAGTTCGAAAACGTGATTAGATATGAAATTAATTTGGCAACATGTTTTTAGATTGGAATTAGATTAGTTTAGATTAGATTAGATTTGGAAATGTTTTTAGATGCTAATGTTGCTCTCTCGTATATCGATTTGTGGTTTAAGGACAACTTTTTCACCTGAACTTTCAGTGATAATGCCTTTAGGCATGCGTTAAGATACTCAGCAGGTGTCGGCAAGCAAACCTACAATCTATTATCAACAATACAAAAACCAGTAATCAACTATCAGTAATACAAAAATCAACAATCAGGTTGTATTTATGATTTTTGTCAACAGATGACACTACATGAAAGGATGCAAAGGTTGTTTACTATCAAAATATTTTGGAGTAGTATACAGCTTAGTGTCTTTTCTAAGATCTAAGTATTACTCATACAAACTTTAGTCCAAATCGATTTAAAAAGAGATTGGGTTCGAGAAACGAAGAAGAAATTAGAAAACACGAATTTTTAAAGGGCATGCCCTGGCCACTAGCAACACGTTAGTTGTATGGTGCACTTTTAAGTCATGTAAAAATTTATTAAATTTATTATTATTATTAAATTTTGTAAATTATTTCCTAAATATACGGCGATTTTGCGGTCAGGAAATGTGATTTCATGCGAAATAACACCCTAGATGAAGAAAATAAAATAATTAATTATAAATATATATAAAAAAACCAATGTAATCTTTGATCGCGAATTACTAGGTATGAGGAAATTGACGTTAGTCAATGGTAGACGTGGCAGGCGATAAAATTTGCATACCTTCACGCTTATCGCATACGCGATCCGGTAAAACTTAAATTGACAGGATACGAGAACATTTACTACTAAAATTGGGACGTTGCCGATTCGAACTTCTTTTAAATTATATCGCCGCGATTTTGTGGTAAGCGATGTCGCGCGCGACAACTGCAAAAACTCAATTCCTGTATTCGATGTTTCGATTGAAGAATCAAAGTTTGACATTAGTTTTACTTCTGTCGCTGTTAAATATACATAACAAGAGAAAGTGCTGGAATCGCGACAAATTTAACCTTCTGGATTTTTGCGAATTCCCACGATTTTAGAGCACCTGAGTCCTGAGTCCAAAACAAGCGAAAAACACAAAAATTCCAGGGTGTGCGTATGTGTTAGCATCTACATACTAGACATACTAGCTTAAAGGGGATGAAGACCAGGGCCACTCGTAGGTATTGCCTGGTTTGAAATGGATTGAGAGGGAAAAGATTAAGGGAAGAAACGAAGGGGAAAAGTAAAGTGAGATAGGAAAGGGGATGAAAGTGGGAGTTACATGGGTGTTAGTATCGGTATTTTATTTAACAAAATATAAATTGTTACATAAGTAAAAGACATATTAACAGTATGACAAAATGCCCGTACTGAGGGTGTTACATAAGGAAACTGCAAACGGTGCAACAGGAGGATATGACTTGGAGTTACAGTACGGAAATGACGTGAAACTAGTCCCAACAATCAGATGTTACATTCAGTTGCAAATAAAGGGAATGTAGGATTTAAGATCACGGCAGCACGTTCTTTGCTGTTACAAAGTATTAAAATAGTGGAACCTAGCTTAACAAGCCCCTCTCATAACAAGTAATTCGCATAACGAGCAAAACAAGTTATAAAAACGACTCGCTTAACGAGCGACGTTTCGCATAACGAGTGAGGAGGAAAGGATTTAATTATAGCTTTTACATAGCTTAAAATTTGGCATATCGTTTGGTTGTTTATGAAACATGTTTTTTCGATTTTTATTTTTATTTTTTTTATTTTCTGCGAATTGAATTCGTATTTCAGGTTGGTTCATTCCGCGCTAAAGAAAAGATAGTGATGATTCACTCTCCTTAACTATGTATATTGTATAATTTTCTTTGAGTAAACGTTATACATAAAATATTTGAGTATTTTTTCAGCTTGGAGCGCATTATCGCGTTTTACATTAATTTATATCGAAAAAATTGTTTTGTTTAACGAGTGTTTCGCATTAAGTGAATTACTGTAAATAATGTAAATAGACAGATAAAAACAAAATAAATATTGTTCATGTAGAGCGACGATTCTCGACAGAGTCGCTATAAATAAACTTCTTGGAGTAAGTGGAATTTTGAAAGGATCGATGGAACTCAAGAGAACAATTGGGGGTCGAAGAAACTGCAATGGATCAACTGTTGGTAGTATGTTCTCACATTCCTTGCATGTTACGGAGCTTGCACAATTTGGAAGAGAAACTATTAACTTACTTTCCAAAACTGGACTCTGAAAGTGACAATGAGCATAGATGGATACTAAATCTTTTCATGGATATTACCGGCTGACCTAACCACGAAGATAAAAAAAAATCTTATAGATTTAGCTGCTTACGGAATTCTTAAAATGGAATTTCATTCGCAAAATATAGACGTCTTCTGGATGAAGAGAAAACAAATTTATCCAAAACTGGCAAAAGAGGCTATTAGTGCTATTCGCTACTTCTTACCTATGTGAATTAACGTTCTCTTCAATGGTGGATATAAAAAGTAAAATGAGACAAAAGCTTTAATTAGATAATCATTTAATTATTTGCGTCTCAAAAAAAGAACCACGTTTCGACAAATTATTAAAAAATAAACAGGCTTCAGATAATAAATAATCTCACTGAAATTGTAGTTTTTTTTATTGTAGTGTAGGACCGACAAACCCTTGTCGTTTTCTTTTACCCGCGACACCCCGTGTAAGGCTTTGCGACCCCCTTGGGGATCGCGAACTACGAGTTGAAAAACACTGTATTAGAGGCATGTGCACTCGGCATCAGAGCTGAAGACCAGCACATAGTGCGACTTTTCTCCTAGATTCTGTGACAATTCAAGTACCCTCAGAACAACGCTGTATAGCACATTTTGAGGAAAAAATGAGTTTTATGTAGAACATCAATGTATAGCACTTCCTTCACACGGAATACCGTATATACTTATAGTAGGAATTTCCATTTTTAGATACTTTTATTATTCTCACATCTGATCATCCCACTTTGACCACACTGTCTAAATGTGTGAAATGTAATTTCATTCTTCTAATAAAATTATGTCTACTGTCTTATAACTGTTAACCTAGTAGCGCTAAATTTTTCCCTGGTGGTGACAACTTATCTAATTATTCTCCTTGAAATTTCTTTATCCGGATACACTTTGCGGATGTAACGAATTTTGCTCGATTCAGTTCTGTAGGATGGTTGCACGAGTGTATTAGTACCGTCAGTTAAATTCTAAACACCTTGTATAATGAGACAGGTTAAAATATTCTTTTTTTTCAGATGTACGATAATTTCATTAGCATCCATAAGGTTTCTTTTGCAGATCTACCATAGACATTTAAATTCGAATAATTCTGGAAACAATACATTTCAATACGAGTTACCTTTAATGATGTAAAAATTTTCCTATTGTATCTGACGAATAAAAGAGTCGAAGTTAACCACAATAAATGTAATTGGACTCGAGACCAAGTTTATACAAAGAAAAAACTATCAGCGGCATATTCGATAAAAGTTTTAGTATGATAGATTTCATGCATTTTCAGAAAATCTAATATAAACTCCTCAAAGGTGAAATGCAACACTAATTAGGAATGCACGTAGCCACATGCAAATTGCAGGATTGGTAACTTAAATTAGAGGAATTAGGCAAAGTATATTAAACTTTATTAGAAAGAAATGTGTCCATCATCATCAAGATTAATAACAGATAATAATTCTAATGAATTGTATACATTCTGAACTAAAAAAAATTGTTTGTAAGCCTGTTTACATAATTCAATATAACTTCAATATGACTGAGATAACAAATTTTTTACGTTTGGTTTTTTAGGATTTATATACACTGTTTTTAATATTATTTTATAGAAAAATATCTTACAAGGAAACATTTTATGTTTTCATAACTTTTGCAACGAGTTTGCGTAACTTTTCTCACTGTTATTTGTTTTCTTTTATAAAAAATAAGTTTTATATTATTGATCGTAATAAATAAAATCGCGTGTGGCGCCATCTTTTACGAAATTTTGTTATAAATTTTTTTATATTATTCATCAGTACAAGATGACAAGAAGCTTAATTTTGATTGTACAGGTCAGTTTTTTTTCTTAATTATAAATCCTAATAACGAATAAAGTGTTTATTAAGTTCGACCTGACATCGTTCCATCCCTCGACCTTTAATTACCAAACTTTAATAGAATTAATGGTCCTTACGCACAAACTATGTAATTTCGTGCGTAATTTCGTTTCTTAATCATTACCCAATCCTGAGATATTAAACGAAATAGACGTCAACACACACAAAGAAATAAATACAGTACATACATATCCCTGAAAATTTTTCTCCCTTATTTGTCATTTATGAATTCAGGATTAATTTCACAGCCCCAATTGAAATTTTCTCTGTAGTTATTTTTGCAGACGTATTTAGATTGGAATCCAAGCTGAATAACTGAATAATCAAAAACTAAAGAAATTCGTGTCTACACGAGATTATTTATTTATTTTACATACAAAAAGAAATGTCACAAGCTAATTGATATTCTCTCTGATTAAAATTCAAACAATCACAATATTAATGTAAATAATTAAATCTAACTATCAAATACAATATATTTATATATCGAATTTATTTTATATAAAAATAACAGAAATTTTGAAAAAATATCGATTTACAGTATTTTATATTAATTTTCACATGGAAGAAGCTTTCGTAGAAAAATTTTAGTGGCTTTTACTATTGGCTTCACTTTCTGACAAGCCGNAGATGCAAACGTCCTTTCAAGACATCAGAAGATTTGCTGACTGCGATCTCGGATTGGAACAGAAATTACAGGTTTGATATGTTAAAAACATATCTTTATGTAGTAAATCGTTTGTTAATTTATCGTGTAATTATAATACAATAAGAAAAGTTAATAACTTTTTAGATTTTGAATTTTATGAAAAGGTTCGGTAAAGAATCCCTATGTCTGTCATGCAAAAATTACTTTAAGATTACAAAAATGTTTCCAATAAAGGTAATCTTATCAAGAGAACTTTTTGTAATTTCGATATTGATACATTAATTGAATGCCTCATTTAAACATTTCAGATGGGAAGTTCTCTACATTCCATATTTTCTGGGCTTCTAAATATAAAGAATGCTTCAAAACGTAAAACTTAATAACTCCACAGTAGATTTTAATTTTGAAAGACAACTCTAAATGACAATTTGTTTAACTACCACGTAGCGATCACTAAAATTTATTACATTTCACAAGTAATTTGTTTTGAACGTCCAATGTTGAGTTTATTCAGTTGTAATTTAATGATGATTCACGCAATGAAGAAAATTAGGAGATTTCGCCGTGATGAAAAATAAAATTAATTTTAAGGTCAGCACCCAAATATTGGGCGAAAAACTCATAAAAATACATAGAAATATACATGTAGATTTATAGATGTATAATACTCAACAGTAAAGACAGGTAATGACTGTATGATTTAATATGTAACGATCTATGATAAATATGATTTATTTAAAGACATGTATTATTTAATTAACTTTTTAAAATACAGTTAAGAATAAGAAAGTAAAAATGCTGTTTTGTTATTTTTACTTTTCAAACAACATATTTACAGTTTGAAAACTTTTTTTAATGTATAATTTTCTGTATGAAGAGGTTAACCCAGTTCCTGCAAATTACTCTATTATAAATCTGTATTAAAGAGTTGCTGCTTGATTTCGAAATGCTTAAGTGGCATAACCTCAAAAGTGAAATGTTAACATCTGTTTTAATTAATTATAATGATATTAACCTTTTCTCGAGAACGCGAGAATTTATACGAATAATCCATTAGTTTTCCTTGTCCACAGTTTAATTAATTCAAACACTAATATAGAAAATATCAAATTTTTATATTTTGTAGAAAGCGATAGATAATATAAAAGACACTTCTTGCAATTATATTTCTACTATAATAGTTATTTAATTCGAGCATTGCTTGTCATCTCTTGTAATTCTTTTCTATAATTTGTGTACAATGCATATTCGAAAAATTCCTTAATTATTGAAGACAACTGATAATTAATAAGTTAGAAATTATACACCATAATTCATTTTTACATAATAAAAGATAAGTCGATGGTGTAATTTTTACTTAAGCAAATTTCGATGTAAACGATCTAATAAATTTTTATCTGAACATACAAACTAACTTGTGTGGTAGTACAACACTTTGTTGACAGCCGGCGTAAGAATACGCCGGCAGAGAACCTGTTTTAATATGTGCCAGGCGTTAAAATAGGCCGTTTAGCTTATAATGAATTTTTGTTGAGACTATACTTGATAGACATAAGCAGTTTTCGTTATCGTATACATCCGTTTCTATTTTACATATTTATTCTTGATTTGGATTTTATTTTTGAATAAATTCGTCATTTTCGATTTTTTAAATGAACAATACTGCTTAGATAGAAGTGGGTCATGTTTAGTATTGATGTAAATGTTTCATTTTCTGTCTGTTTTTTTAAATTTTTTCGCTAGTTTTGTGATATTACGATTTTACTTAGTTAATCACATGTTTTCGTAATTACTGATGATGATTATTAATTTTTTTTAATCGTAAATTCAATCTTATAGAAGTCACTTCTATAAGATTGAATTTACGATTATAACTAGCTGCAAGGACCCACTTCGCTGGGTTTTTATTTGTGGGCAAAAAGTAACGATAGTTAAGATTAAGATAATTACATTATAGCCAATCTTACCCGTTTTCACATAATGCTAGAATTAGGTCCTACGTCTCCAGACAGAACGTCTCCTGTTCACGTCCAGTCAAACAAACTATTTTCAATTTGATCAATTATCTGGAACGTTTACAATCGTTTTATAATCGAACCAATTCGAATTTAAATTCGAATTTAAAACGGTTCGAACATTTTTAAAATCAAAATAGAAATTTTCCACTTTCAACCACTTTCAGCCCCATATCTCCCGCACCCTTATAAGTAGTAGATTAATGTATGTTCTGCCCCACAAATTTAAGATTTTTAAAATCATATGAATTTAATCAAAACAATAAGTAAAAATCATAAATTCAATAGTAAAAATTAACTAAATTTAAAAACTGTTGAAAATCTCATTAATTTTTACAAAATTCACTAAATTTAATCACACTGATTTATTTAGAACCAGTTAAAGAAAAGAAAATATAAAAAAAGTCTATAAAATTAAACATCTAATTGATTTATTACAAAAAAAGTAAATATAAAAAAAGTCAAACAAACTCAATAATATGAGCTTTATACATATTTCCACAATCTTTCTTTCCCCTGTATACAAATTTAAAATTACTCATCTCATCTAAATCCTCATACTTTATTTTTTTATTAAATCGTTCAGGAAGAAAAACTTGAAATTCACCCCATTCATTGTCCTTAAGAACTACCAATTTTTTATCACCAAATAGTATTGTTATTGTTTTAATATAATCAATTGGATATTTGTAATCAATTGCCAATTCGTTTAGTTTCTTTGTTGGAGTATTTTGAAGATTACCAATGTTGTTTAGTTTTTTCAATATCTCCATTTATATTGGAAAAAAAAGTAATCACTATTTTTTTATGACCAAATCGTGTTTTTACTGTTTTAAAATAATCAATTGGATATTTGTAATCAATTTCCAACTCGTTTAATTTCTTTGTTGNTTGTTTATTAATTTCTTTTATAGTAGTTTCTATTTCATTATATATTATCAGAATATCATCAACATATCTTTTATGAAACTTTAACCCTTTAATCTCACTAATTCTTTCATATATTTCTATCATTATTAATTCTGCCAATTTCAGTCCTATTACAGATCACATACTTATTCGGTCTTGTTGTGTATAGTAATCTTCTTCGATTCGAAAATAGTTACTTCTATAGGTGAATTCTATTAAATCTAATATTCCGTCTTCCACTTTAAGTAATTGTAATTTGCTTTCCATTATTTCCCACGTCACTGATGGGTACATGTTCACAATATCTACACATGCTATCGTAAACGTTTCATCAATACTTATTTTATTTAACTCTGCTATAAGTTCATCTGTATTTTTGATCGAGAACTGTGAATTTTGATATTGTTAGAGTTGTTGCTTCAAAAACTTTTCTAAATTATATAACGTGGAATACTTAAAATCTACAATTGGTCTAACCTTTTCACATATTTTGTGGGTTTTTAGCTGAATATTTAACTTTGATATGAGTTCGTTTTCTTCATTCAAAATTAACCATTTTTATTTTTTATTAATTTNCCTATTACAGATCACATACTTATTTCGTCTTGTTGTGTATAATAATCTTCTTCGATTCGAAAATAATTACTTATATAGGTGACCTTTTCACATATTTTGTGGGTTTTTAGCTGAATATTTAACTTTGATATGAGTTCGTTTTCTTCATTCAAAATTAACCATTTTTATTTTTTATTAATTTTTTCAGTTGTAATTTAGTAGTACGTTTTTAAGTCTTATTACTAAGTTTCGATTTCATGATATTTAATTCTTTTCCTGGAAAATCGTTACATATTCTATCTGAATTTGGTAGCGTATTTAACACTTCCCATTTGTTTGGGCCATTAAAATCAAGTCTTTTATATAATATTTTAAAAATTTTTTCTGGAATTACAACTTGTGTTTTATTCAACTTGTTTAATTACTTTGTTTTTTGCTCTGAGATATTAAAAGAAAAAAATATACTATTAACTATCCTCACATTAGAAAAATTGTGTATGACACTATCTGTTTTGAGATGTAATAACATTAAAAAATAATCTTTATATGATTAATTATCATAGAATGGAAAAAAAGGTAAAATTTTGAAGGTAGACATGAGTTTTTTAAAGTATTGAAAATGACAACAACGAGTAAAATCTTTATTAAGTCTTGTTCAAGAAGCAAACTCTTAAATGATTTAGTTCTCAATTAGTTCTCAAGTTTTGCATATAATAGTTATTCCGGGAAACACCCCTGTTAGCAGACTGACTTCAAGTTGTGTTGCCTAATCCCATAAAACCAAACCCATGGTAGTTAATAATAGTAAAATTCGTGAAAAAAATATTTTTAATGCCTACAAGAGGGAAAAAGTCGAATTTCTATGGTCAAAGAAGTCTGAAAAAAAAACATATAACTTATTGCAAATAAAATAGTTAAAACAAGGGGTTTTTTTTAAATTAATAACTTACAAATATGCTTAGAGTTCAAGGACTCCGAAAATGAAATACTGTACATTAAAAATTCTGAGTATAGCGAGCTTTTGCAAACTATTTTATAGGATACTGGGGTGAGAACATTAAAGGCATTCTGGTGGCATTACGCGGGTCATTTGATCGCGATATGATGGAAAGCGGACTGTGGTAAAGCTGTTGATAGTTATATATTAAGTGACGTAAAAAGAATATATTTTAACCGTTTGTTTTTATATATATAAATAAGTTTGTGCGCTGGACATCTGTAAATTTCATTTTTATAATTTAATTTATTAGAAAAAAGCATTATCTTTAAAAAGTTAAAATAACCCTGTTTCCAATTAATATTATTTTAATAAAATAATTTTTAAAAAAATATTTTAAACCGATTAATATATTTATGTAACACGGACGAAAAAACATTATGTTATCGTAATACGTCACGCGTTGTTAAAAATGTATTCTGACAATACCTAACAAATTGTTACAATGTATTGTTCGTTTTTTCTATTGTAGGTGACCGTTGTAAAGACAGGAGATGCCGACGAAAGGCGGAGAAGACTCTCTGTATCTTGAAGCTTTAAAGCCCGCTCGGGTAAAGACAGGAGATGCCGATGGGAGTAGTATATAAATGTATGTTCTGCCCCACATATTTAAAATTTTTAAAATCATATGAATTTAATCAAATCAATATTAAAAATCATAAAATCAATAGTAAAAATTAACTAAATTTAAAAACTGCTGAAATCTCATTTACTTATTATAAAATTCACTAAATTTTAAAAATTCCAATTTTTACAAATTTACTAAATTTAATCACACTGACAGTTAAAGAAAATATAAAAAAAGTTAATAATATACTTATTTCCACAATCTCGTTGATTTATTTAAAGAAAAGTAAATATAAAAAAAGTCAAACAAACTCAATAATATGAGCTTTATAATTATTCTCACGATTTTCCATACCCCTGTAAACAAATTTAAAATTACTCATCTCCTCTAAATCTTCATCCTTTAATTTTTTATTAAATCGATCAGGTAGAAAAACTTGAAATTCTTCACCCTGAAGAACTACTAATTTTTTACCACCAAAGCGAGTGGATATTGTTTTAATATAATCAATGTTCAACTCATTTAATTTCTTAGTTGAAAAAAATTAATCATTATAATTTATAAATATTGAGATAGTATACTTTAAAAACTCTTGAAAGAGAATCACATCATCTCTTTCCTCGTGTGATGGATTTTGTTCTGTAGTTTTAACTATAATTTTATCTCTTACATTGAATGGAATAGTTTTCATTTATGACTATATAACTTTCTTCTTTCTCTTTTTTAAAAGAAAATACTAATATTTTATTGATAAATATACTCACAGATAAAGAAGATATTTCTAAATTACATGTAAAATAAATCTTACTAATGAAACCATTAGATTCTAACACACATTTTGTATGATAATATTTTATCTCTTTATCTTGAATACGAAGATCACCTGAGGTTAAAAAAAATTTTCTATCTGCAACTAGTTTAGGTAAATGCAGAAAACCTCTTAAGGTGAAAGAATGGTTAATTTTGAGAGAATGGTTAATTCTGAAATAATTTTCAAGATATGATTTTGTAACTGCATCCGTATCATTAATTGGATTTTTTAAATTAGTTATTCTTTTATTATCAGAATCATAAAAATCATTTTTCAACAAAAGAGCAGGAGGTACATATAATCCATTTTCAGTTCTTGAAAGTATATTGTTGTCTTTTGTATCACCTTGACTAACAATAAAGGGGCGATTATCTACATAAAATTTAGTGGCAACTTTAAAGTTAGATGTAGGTTGTGAAACGTTTGTTATTCTCTTATTATTTGCATTGAATACGTCATCCTTTAAAATGATTGCATTATTCTCTAAATATCTTTTATTCACAACATTTATGTCTTCCACTGGATCATCGACATTTCCAATTCTTATATTTTTTGCATTGAAAGCACCATTATACATTTTAAGACATCTATTATCTAATGTTTGAAGTTTTTTACTCGTTTCTGTTATGAAATTATTAATGTTTAAATTTAATTCATCGATATTTTTTTCTGAATTAGTTTTATCCGTTGTGATCTTCCTCTAATATTTTTAATTTATTAGCATTTTCTTTAGCAAAAGTTTGAAAATCATTATTTAATTCATTGATTATTTTTTATTCATTATCAATATATTCCTTAGTTGCAGCATCGTTTTTATCTATTGGTTGTTCACAATATTTAAAGATCTTATTTTGCATATCATAATTTCCATGATATGTTAATTTGAATCCATTACCTGGAGGACCAGGAGGACCTTCTTTTACTTCATCGTAATAATGACCAAAAGGAAACCATTCCATTTAATTACTTCAAAGTTTTAACGGTTTTAAAAGTCTTATTGTACATATTCATAATTCCTTTTCTTTTTTCAGCTAAAACGAAATAAAATCTATACGGTTTAGCAGGTGTTTCTCTCAATTGCCAAAAGAATTCAACTTTCAAATTATCAACATTACTATAAGAGGGATGATTAGAAACATCGAAATGAATTATTGGATACAGTCTTCCATAGTTTGTATAACTTACTAAACAACCAGACTCTGTGTTATTAGTATTTAATCCTGCCGCTAAGAAATCAGAATAATATCTTGAATAATCTAATTCTCCAGGTTTAAAGCTAACATTATAATCTTCTGTTGGATATTTATCATTATTAATTCTTAACCAACATCTCATCATATCTAAGTTATCGAATATCATATTATTCTGGTTCTGATTATTTTCTTTCTCTATATATTGTGGAATAATAAATATACTTCTGATTTCATCTGCTGTTGTATTTACAATTATTGTACCGCTAGAACCATTTTGAATGTTACTTTTAATTAATCTAACAGAACACCAATTAATTTTTATATCAGATGAGGGATTTATAGATACTGTTTTAAAATTAACTTCTAGTTCAGGATGTAGTTTAATATGTGGTAACCAAAGTGAAATATCAGATATTATAACTTTATAATTCGGATTGTCAACGTCAGTATAGATCATATCATTATTTGAATTTCTCCAGAACACAAATCTAACATCAATGTTTGATATTATTTTTCTAAAGTCATTGAAAAATCCAAACATTTGTTTAATTGGTATCCACAGTTTGATCTTGTTACTGTTTTTAGTTAATATCCATCTTTCTGTAAATCCTATATTATAATTTGCATTTTTCTTTAATCCTTTTAAAAAGATCTCCATTTTTTCTTTAGTTCCAAACGATTGATCATCTGTTCCATCAAATATCAAAACTTGTTAATCTGGTGATTCTGAGGTGTCAATGAAAAACAACATATTAGTTGCTTCAGAAGTAGAATAATCTTTTGTAAAGTTTATAAGACCATTAATGTGATGAACTAATGAGGGTAATTCAATTTCTTCAATTAGTGTCTTTCCAATGTGTAATTCAGATCTCGAGAATAAATTTCCAGTATTTACCAAGGTTACGTTATCACTTCCGATCGAAGAACCATCCTGTTTCTTAATTTTTAGTTCTGGACAGACATAACCACTACAATATAAAATCATATCATTTACATCTTTAATATTAAATTCATATTTTGCTGATTCCCTTTCATCGACGGTAACTTTATCTTCTCTATACTGTTTGTACTCAAAACTTTCGATTTCATTGTTGTAATAATTAGGAAGTGTTAAATCCCAAATCTTCTCCATTTATTAGTATAAAAATTTCTTGAATCCTGTTCCATATAATCTTTGCTTAGTTATAATATTTCTTACTTTGTTTTCCACAGTCGGAGATTTTTTAGATAAAATACTTTCAAATTTATTTTTTACAAACTGTTTCGTCTTATCCTCAACAACAGATTTTGCTTGACTGCATATTATTTTTAACAACTTCTTATCAGCCGTTTTAATTGCATCGATAAATATATTTCTACCATAATACTTTTTACTTCGAACTAACAGTCTATGTTTATTATAATTCATTTAATTAGTCTAACATTAAACGAAAAACAACTCTCTGTTTATTAAGATCAATTAAATTATCATCCTGATCAGTTATCCACATTCGAATTCTATAAATATAATGATTTCTATTAATGTCAGCAAATATGGGATTAATTTCTTCAATTTTTATCAAACTTCCAGTTGGATGAGACGGTGTAAAAGAATAAAGAATATTACTAGTGAAATCGTTGTACTCCACTCCACTGATTACATCACAATGAATATGAATATCATCGATTCCTTTTGAAATATTTGCTATGTATTTTCTATTCTGTTCTTCATCCTCATATATCTTTGGTTCGAAACCTAATATCTCATGGAGTTTACCTTTACTCAGATCAATTTTATATCCAGGTTCTAAATGAATTATAAATCTCGTTGTTGCAAAATGAATTCCAAACTTTATAGGAGGTATTCCAAAGAATTTTACTAAAAAGTTATTTAGTTCTCGAAGAGTGTAGTTTCCATTTTCTATCGTTACTTCATTCCATTTTGTTTTATCAAAATATCTAAAGGTATTATTATTAAATTTTTCATCGATATTATGCCAAGAAACCCACATAGACATTGATTTCAGAGCTAATTTTGAATTATTTACAGGTATTGAAGTTTTAAACTCTATTGTAAAGTCTTCTGATTTATCAGCATTTTTCGAATCTAAGACTATTAGTTTCATTTATATAAAACAAAATTCTCATTAAACTCACTCGATTCTTGTGTAAATAAGTATAAAACATCAATGGGAGATTTTCCTTTATTTCTTTCTACAATGTATTTCATACAATAGTAACCACATCTAACAGATGTAGGATTCTGAATAAAACTAGAGTTATATCCTATTTCTTTTTTAGATGTTTTTAAATATTTTATGATTTCTTTTGGAATTATCTCTTTTTTCAATCTTACATTTTTTAACTTATATTCTCCAAAAAAATAGAAAAATTCAACGAAGGGATAGTTTGAATCATTATAATAACAAACCCAGTGTGTACTATCTCCAGTTAAAATATCTAAATTAATTATACCGTTTTCAAATTTTCTAATTGTTTTCGGTAATAAATCAACCGTAAACACACCTCTAAAACCTTTTTCATTTTTTAAATTATTTTTTATCGTCTCATTGGATATTCCCAATTCTGAATCACTCCTTTCCCCTTTAATTTGAAATTTGGCCATATTTGACCTAAAGGACCTTTCGTAAGAAGAAGTCCACCGTTATTTTTTTATTACATCCTGATCCAGTTACTTTATTTAAAGCTTTTTTAACTCCCCATCCTGCAGCACCCGATAAAGCTCCTGTAGCTAAAGTTGTTAGAATAGGAATTAAAAATGGTAAGAAGCCTCCGTTCTTTTTTAATTGTGTTCTACTTATTTTCATTCTCTTTCCTTCATTAATATTTTTTATTTTTGTTTTTGTTAAAAACATATCATGATTAGGAGGTTTAGATTTATCTATTTGTAAATATATTTCTTCTCCATTCTTAAAGGCTGATTTCAATTTATTCTTTTGAGATTCACTAAGATAGATTCTAACCTTTATATAATTACTCATTTATTTAGTTAAAAATTTTGAATAATATCGTTTCACCTCATCAGCTGTTATTTCTCCTGAATTTAATAATAGATCTAGAATTTCAACAATTTTATTATATACTTTCTTATTTCCCCCTAACAGCTTATCAGTTAATTTATCTAATTCACTAGCTAATCCTTCTCCACTAATTTTAAATGATTGTGAAGCAGACTTTAAAACTTTTAATTTTTCTCTATAAAGTTTAAATAAATCTAAATCAGACTGATACAAATTTAACTCCTCTTTTAATGCTTTTCTTTGAAAATCATCTGTAGATTTCTTTAATTTTCTATTCACTTTTGCTTTAAATGATCGTAATGGTTTCGTTCTTCTTTCTGCTTTTTCGAGCATTTCAATTATTTCATCGGTTTTATTAACTAATTGTGACGGAAGAATAAAGCTATTCTGCTCTAAATAGGAAACATCTAATCCTTCATCTAAGTTTTATGCAGTATATCTATACTTCTTTTTTGGTGTGAATTCTACTAAAGTTGATTCTCCTTCATCAACTTTAGTTGATTCTGCTTCTGGAAGTTGAGGAAGTGAAGAATCAATAGTAGAAGAAATTGTTATATTATGAATAGCATCTTCAATAGCTTTTAAATCTTCTCTAACATCTTGAATAGGAACCTCTAATTTCTCTGTAACTGGTTTATGAAACTCTGAAAGACTTTCTTCATATCTTGTTTTACCTAATAATTGTTCTTCATTCTTCTTTCTTATTGCTCTGTTCAGCTTAGCTAAAGTAAGTAACGCTTCCATTCTCTTCTCATCCATTTACTAAGCTAAAAAAATTAGCATATCTTTTAGCTCGAGTTAAATATCTTTTAGCTTAAGTTAAATAACATTTAGCTGAAGTTAAATATTAAGCTGAAATTTTTAAACAAATAAATGATTAAGATACAAGATTATACAGAACCAGATGAATATGAAGATCCTAATCAGAATCCATTATTACCTAAACATCCATTCAGACTCTTAATCAATGGTCCATCAGGATGTGGAAAAACAAATCTCTTATTAAATCTAATTTATGGTCAACTGAATTTTGATGCTTTATATGTATGTGCCAAAGATATATTCAAACCTAAATATCAAAAATTACAAGAGAATTTTACACAATTTGATGATGTTGAACAGGTAGATATTATGAGTTTGAAAAGTAAAAAGAAATATGAACTACTCGAATTGTTTCATAAATTTAAAAAAGAAACATTATTTACTAATAACATAGATGAAATGATTGACGTTGATAGTTTAGATCCATCAATAAAAAATCTGATTATTTTTGATGATTGTATTACTGAAAAAGATCAATCTAAAATTGTGGATTTCTTTATCAGAGGAAGGAAGAAAAATGCTTCAATTATTTACGTATCTCAATCCTATTATTCAACACCAATTGATATAAGAAAAAACTGTAATTTTTTTAGTTTCTTCAAGATTCAAGACAGAGAAATTAAACAGATAATTAGAGAAATAGATGGATCATTTCGTATAAATTTATATAGTAAAGCTACTCAAAAACCGTTCGATTTCTTTATGTTAGATCTTAAAAACCCAAAGATAAAGTATCGACGTAATTTTACTCCTTTATAAATGGAAGAATACTTAGAAAAGAAAATATATGTTTACAGAAAGAGTTATAATGATTATCATATAATTAATGTATCATTAACAGTTGGAAAATTTATATTTAGTGCTTCAGGTCTATCTGCGTTTGTTATAGTTCCGTTAGCAGTATTAAGCTTAGGAGCCGGAATAATTGAAGTTATAGATAAGTCATTAAAACTATCGGAAAGAAAAGAGGAATACAAGCAAGCATTTAGGGGAGATCGGGACAACTTCGGCATGCGGGGCAAGTTTGTCAAGCGCTTTTTTTAAAAAACAAATTAAAAGGAGACTTTGGTTATAGGTTAGGCAGTTGACTTTTATTGGTGGCTTGTTGAGTGTAGTGTTTTTATTGTTCTCCAACAAGCGTAGTTGAATTATCAAGCAAATTTTCATTTTCGTTCAATTCCATATAATATTTTTTTTCCATTTATATTGAATTGGCAGGTTTTGTTATAATTCCATGATAACGAAAGTTACTTTTCCTGTTAGAAGGATGTAACTTCAACTTATTCACGTGGCCAGATCGTGGCTTGGCATTCTGTTCTCAGGGTTGTACTTAATGTTTCGAAATCATGACTAGCGGGGTAAGATCGGCAACATAAAGCCACATTAGAAGCAAAGGATAAAAATCAAACAGATGATAAATGAAAACATGTTTGCATTTGTTATTCATGTATATATGTCTTTGAACTTGCATTTCGTTGTAATAATATTAAATGGGTGTTGGATTTGTATTTCTTTGTTTTAATAGTGAATTCCAACTTATACATTGTTAATAACATAATTTTATATACGTGCCTATCTTGCCCCATTACTGTTGCCCCTATACCAGGGGCAACTTTAATAAAAATAATTAAAATAATTACAACTTTACAAAAAGAGAGAAGTTGCCGATCTTGCCCCTATACCCGGGGCAACTTCGTCAATTTCTCTCTTCTTGTAAAGTTGTAATTATTTTAATTATTTTTATTTCCAAACTGATTTTAACCAGTTCTATAGTAAGGTAACATTCCAATAGACAATATGCAAAGCTTTTTTTTCAGTTTACAGCAGTATTTATTACACAAAATTTAAGTAAAGCTTAACATGCCGATCTTGCCCCGATCTCCCCTAAATTTTATAAACAGCTATTTAATCTATTCAAAGCTGGGAACATATCAGAATCTGATGTGTATTTGAGAGAAGAACAGTTTATTAAAAATATGAAATATTTCCCGTTAGAGAAATATATAAAGAAAGCACAATTGAATGGATATAAATTTTTGAATAAATAAATGAAGAGAGAGAAAGGAGCTGTTAATGATATGATAAACAAATTACCGTTTGAAATGCATTTACCTAACCATTCATTTACAGGTCCGGGAACTCAACTATTATGGGGTAAAACTAGATTAAATCCTGATTTATCCTACAAGTCATGGAGTAAACCAATAAACGAAGTAGATGAAACTGCATATAGACATGATATTTGTTATTTGAAAAATAAAGATACAAAAACTAGAAATGAAATCTGTGATAAAAATATGTTAAATGAATTAGATGCTATAGAAAACCCCTCACTAAGAGAAAGAATAGAAAGAGGAATTGTTAAACCAATCATTAGTGCAAAGAAGAGATTCGGTCTTGGAAATTCTCCCAATATAAATAGTGTCTATTGTTTAAAGTGTAAAAAGAAAACAAAAACAAATAATACTATAGAAACAAGAACAAAAAATAATAAACTTATAGCGAAAGGAATGTGTGCCGTTTGTGGTACTAAAAAAGCTGTTTTTTTATGAGTTCTATCAAGGATGTTTATTATAATCCTGAAACTGGTTACTGTGGTATAAATGAATTACAAAGAAAGATTGGTTTACTTATAAAAGTTATTAAAGAATTGTTACATCAACAGGATGAATATACTAAACATAAACCAATTATTAGAAAATTTAATAGAAAAAGAACTTACGTTTCTCACATTGATAATCAATGGCAAGCAGATTTACTGGATATGCAGAAATTTAAAAGATATATTGACAATACAAATTATATATTAACTGTTATTGATATATTTAGTAAATACGCTTGGGCTATTTCAATTAAAAAGAAAACGGGTGAAGAAATATCCAAAGCATTTGCTAAAATATTTAAAAAAAGATCACCACAAAAGCTACAAATCGACAAGGGGACTGAATTTATTAATAAAGTTACACAAAAGTTGTTTAAAGATAATAATATTCATTGCTTTACTACAGAAAATATAGAAATAAAATGCTCAGTAGTCGAAAGATTTAATAGAACTCTAAAGACAAAAATGTGGAAATATTTTACTGCTAACAACACTAAAATATGGATAGACGTTTTAGATAAATTAATTAAAAATTATAATAACTCTTATCATAGATCAATAAAAATGACTCCTGTACAAGCAAGTATAGAAGATAACGAATCAAAAGTTTATGAAAATTTGTTTAAAAGAAAAAATATATCACAATCTCCTAAATATAAAGTAGGTGATACAGTTATAATATCTATATATAAAAAACCATTTAAGAAAGGTTATTTACCCTCCTACACAGAGGAAGTATTTATAATATCTGAAGTGTTGAAGACGGATCCAATTACTTATCGAATTAAAGATTTAAATGATGAAGATATTAAAGGAACTTTTTATGAAAATGAGTTAGTGAAATATGATAAACAAGATAAAGTTTATAAGATAAAAAAAATAATTAAACAGAAAGGAAATAAATATTTAGTTAAGTGGTTAGGATATCCCGATTCATTTAATAGTTGGGTTGATAAGTCTGATATTTTTTTTATATTAATATTAAAATAACCATTACAATCTTTTTTTTTTTTTTTTTTTAATGTTGGACTTATTCTTATAGCCGGGCTACTATCAAAAGCAATGATAAAGGTGAGCATTAATATTTAGTTTATTTAAAAATTACTTTAATTTGTTAATTTGTGAAAATAAGTATCTTTCTGTGGTACAAAAGTAGTTATTTATAAATCGACATTTCTTTATATTATGTAATTATATCATTTTGTATTTGTGCAAGTGATGTTTATAATAATCGATAATCTAATAAGCTAACACACCAGCGTGAACATTTAGATTATAATAATCCTCTTTTTATGCTATAATTTTATAAGCAAATATTTTAAAATTATTTGTTTTATTTTTATTTTCTTAGCTGTTATATATGACAAACAGAAAGTATGGCTATCGGTAACTAATCACAATCGAGATATTTTCGTTTTGTACTCACTGAATCGAGAAAGTTCGAGAAATGCAAACAATTACGATTTATGTTGTAAACGATTTCGCGTGTTAATTTATTAGCACGAAAAATGTCTTTATTGTTTAAAATTTTTTAACAATTTCAGATACACGACAATTTCAGTTCAATTGGTAAAATGTTCCCCGCTGATATACGAGCAGAATTCAAATTTAAGGTGGGCTTAAACACACTTCGATTTACATTTTGAGGTTCATTCGTGTTGTGGTAATAACGAGTGACGTTTTTCGTAGGTGATTGATTTTATGAAAAGATTCAAAGGATCGCCAATGGGAATCTCTGTTGCCGAATTTTTTTTTATCAAGAGAAACTTCTTGATAAGGGTATGTATTGAATATTATTATTAGTTTTTTAGAAGTAATTTCTTTCTATTTCTTGCAGGTTGTGAGCGCTCTTTATTCCATCTTTTCTTCTATGGTGGAATTGAGCGGAGTTATGGAAAAAGATAGGAAATGCACAAGAAGCTACGTACGAAGTAATAGTACTTACAATTGATTTGTATTTATGAGTCGATAACCGTTAAAAATGAACGTTTTGCGATTTAACAGTCCGTGAGTCACATGAGTTTGACAGACCCGGCGCGAACTTTAGTTAACATTATTTAATATTAAATCGTTTTTGAAAAATTTGAAAAAAATTAATATTCCTGAAACTTTTCAACCAGATTAACATGCTGTTAAAATTTTTTGCATCGCAACGCTTATTTTTGAGAAAAAAAAATACCTCGGGTCTGACACATCTACGCGACTCACGATGGGGGTAAAAAACCGTCAATTAATTCGTCGCTTTTGCGATAGCGAGCGTCGCAATAACTTTATCGCGTTGAAGTTGTCGCGCAGTGTCTATTAAACCTTATAATATCGTTATTTATTTATATATTTAAATTTTTGTTTTTTCTGTTATAACATTGTTTTAAAAGTAATGTTTAATTTAATTAATTTTTAATCATTTTAATTATTTTATTTTCATCATAGAATTTTTATTTATTACTTATGATGATTTTTCGTATATTAGGCGAAGCAAGTTGGCTTTAGTAAGTTTAGCAAGTTTAGTAAAATCAAAAAACACAACACCTTAATTTGCTGAGAAAAAATTTTATGTAAAGCTAACGTTTTCAGCCAAATCAGTTGGCCATCGTCAGGCTAAGAACATTCGAATATAAATAAAATAGAACAAAAATTTAAATACAAATAAAATAAAATAACGAGCGAAATATATATATAAATGTATACAGACTAATAAAATAAATAAAAAAATTATTGTTACAAATAACAAAAAATGTATATGAAAAAATAAGCATAGGTTAATTAAATATTAAAACGTTATATAGAAATTCAGTGAAATGCACTTTATGCAAAAAAATATTAAAATCGCTGCAATAAATTAAGAGCTGTCCAATCGTTCGATAAACTATTTCAAGGCCGAAGGCAACCCTTCAGAATCTCTAGAATTGATGCATGAATCATGCAATTTGCTTTTATATATTTCAATTCTTTCGGCGCAATAGAGAAAGGCCCTTTGGATAAGGGCCTTTCTCTATTACAGTAGTGCGTTAGATAATGGGCCTTTCTCCAGACAAAAAAGAGGAGTCCCTATCGGATGTCCCATGTCGGGACTGTTGTGTGAGCTTGTATTAAGAAGATTGGAAAAAAGTGCTCTTTTTGTGTTCTTAAATGACATTGTTTACTTTAAAAGATACATTGNCTATATAACGTTTTAATATTTAATTAATTTATGCTTATTTTTTCAAATACATTTTTTGTTATTTGTAACAATAATTTTTATTTATTTTATTATTCTTTATACATTTATATATGTATTTCGCTCGTTATTTTGTTTTATTTGTATTTAAATTTCTGTTCTATTTTATTTATATTCGAATGTTCTTAGCCTGACGATGGCCAACTGATTCGGCTGAAAACGTTTGCTTTACATTAAATTTTTTCTCAACAAATTAAGGTGTTGTGTTTTCTGATTTTACTAAACTTCAAAGCGAAATATTAAAAATCTTCGAAGTGCCAACTTCACGTTGACAAAAGAATAACTCCTAAGAAAAATTTTCAATTTTGAATGTTAATTGTGAGTAGTGTTTACTTGGCACAATTATTTTATATCGTAGATGTGTTTGTATAGATTTATTTTGTCGACCCCCCCTTTAACGTTTTTCTGATTCTTCATTTCATGATTATTCTGTTTTATATAAATTTCATGTTGTACGAGTCACTTAGATTTTACAAATACATGAGCCATTCACAGCCCAGCGCACATATTTATAAAATCTAAGTGACTCTTACAACATGGAATTCATATAAAATGGAATTATCAACAGTGTTATAGAAGGGGTCGACTGTATGTGATAAATCACGTTTAAATCACAAATAAAAATTTGATCCGAATTTAAATTATGGTTCTTTGAAACCCTAAACACCATTCTATTATCAGACTTTTTATGAAAAATGATTTTTCATATTGAAAAGACAATAAAAACCTTAAATAATAATAATATAATTTCAAATTACAGAGCCGCGTTATTTTAGCAATTAGACGTTATAGATCTTAAAAAGCGAATTATAAATATTAATAAATTTCATATTTTGCATGTACATAGAAATTTGTTTGTCTTGTTAAAACGCTTGAGGTAATAAATAATGAATGGCTTTTACTAAAAGCTGATTTCTCTGTTTACGGAAATAAATGCAGTTAGTGTTATTAAGTCTATTTTCAGCTTCTGCACTTTATTAATAAAAATTTAATGCAAAATAACGAATTTTCTCAATAATTCGTAATGTGTAATGACTTGTTACATAACATGAATAAAGAATCTGACAAAAATTTGAAATTCATGAAAAGAGTTGCAATTAGCTCAATAAACGCAAGATCATTTAATAATTTATAAATCGTTGCAAGTATACATCATTCCTCATATATAAATAGTAAATTACGAATAATCTTTTATAACTGGCTCATATCATGTGATGCAGTCGATCTAAAAATATCAGAAATGAAGATAATATTAGAAATTTTTAAAGTTAATAGAATGTAAGCAGATTTTTTATATCTTACTAACATTTTCGGGAAAAAGATGAAGCGTTGTCCATTATACTTATATGGTCCTATCTTCTCTACTCTAAAACCATACGGAATAGATATTCTCGATACTTCCCAATGCGTGAAGAATGAAAACAAAAGAAAAAGAAAACGTTTTTCTTCAAATTATTTTAAAGTTTATGCGAATTTTGTTGAAGCATATCTTTGGTTAAATGCACTCAACTTCACATTACGTATGTTAATGCCAGATTATTATTGCTTTCAACTGATGAAGATGTATAAAGAGAATGCCACCCTAGCTTCGATGATTCTTCTATTCTTTTCTACATATATTTCTCTACAATTTAGCATCTTAAAAAGAAGAAAGTTGAATTTGCATTACTCGAAATATAATTACGAAGAAGAATACAAAATTGCAAACCATATAGAAATGACATTAGTTGCATATATAAGTCTGGCCTTTTTCGTTTCGTTGGTAATATCTTTAATGTCCTCTTTTTCGATGTACTCGTCAATAAGAAAGCTGAACGGAAGCGATTTTGAAGCCGTTCCATGTTCTGTTAACGGAGCAATATTCTATCTGTATGCAGTTGGACACATTCTATGTCTTCTGCTATATTTCGGCTTATGTATATTTGTTTGGTCAAAGAGGTTGGAGAATTTGTCCGAAGAATTAAGAAAGACAACGGTTAGAATGGGCATGTTGGCAAACCGGTTACAAATCATTATGAACAAACACACAGAATTATGGAAAGTTTATCAAATGTTCAACGAAACATTCTACTGGCTGATTCCATTAGATTATACTTGTTTCCTTTATCTCAATTGTTTCCTTACTTATGGAGCTATTTTTGGACACATTGACTTTAATATTAAAATAATCATTATAATCTTTGCCATCCTGTTTAATGTTGGACTTATTATTGTAGCCTGGTTACTTTCAAAAGCAATGATAAAGGTGAGCGTTAACATTTACTTCATTTAAAAAATACTTTAATTTGTTAATTTGTGAAAATAAGTATCTTTCTGTGGTACAAAAGTAGTTATTTATAAATCGACATTTCTTTATATTATGTAATAATATCATTTTGTGTTTGTGCAAGTGAGTTGTCTAATAGTCTATAGTCTTCTAATTACCTAATACACAAGCGTAAAAATTTAGATTATAATAATCCTCTTTTTATGGTATAATTTCATAAGCGAAGATTTTAAAATTATTTGTTTTATTTTTATTTTCTTAGCTGTTATATATGACAAACAGAAAGTATGACTATCGGTGGAAAATCACTACCGAGATATTTTCTTTTTATACTCATTGAATTTTAAAAGTTCGTGAAATGCAAACAATTACGGTTTATGTTGCAAAAGAGTTCGCGTCTTAATTTATTAGCACGAAAAATGTCTTTATTGTTTTAAATTTTCTCACAATTTCAGATACACGACGATTTCAGTTCAATTGATAAAATATTTTCCGCTGATATACGAACAGAATTTAAATTCAAGGTGGGCTTAAACATACTTTGATTTACATTTTGCGTGTTGTAATGTAATAACGTGTGACTTTTTGCGTAGGTGATTGGTTTCATGAAAAGATTTAAAGGATTGCCAATGGGAATCTTTGTTGCCGAATTTTTCTTTATCAAGAGAAACTTCTTGATAAGGGTATGTTTTGAATATTATTATTAGTTTTTAAATTAAAAAGTAATTTCTTTATATTTTTGCAGGTGGTAAGCGCTCTTTATTCCATTCTCAATTCTATGGTGCAACTAAGCGGAGTTATGGACAAAGATAGGAAATGCACAAGAACTTATGTACGAAGTAATAATACAGTCGATCCCCTTATAACGCGGTAGATACGTTTCACTTTATAAGAATTTTACGGTGTAGGAATCCTTAAATACATGAGCAAATCACAGCCCAGCACGTTTGTATTTTACGTACTACAGCTATCTTAAAGGTTTTCTTCCATAAAATTAATCGATTCTAGACTAATTTGACTCAGCATTTCCAAAACACGTATAATTTTTGGGAATAATTCGTATAAACTATGCTATAAACAAAAAATTGTAGGATTACTTACCAAGTGTGCACCGTTCGACGACGCCATTGCTTAATCGTTTTTCGTCGAGGAGCAGCGCACCAAACGGCAAGAGCTATTTCTGATAAGTTTTTTTCTGCGAAAACTTCGTTGAACTTTGGAGACGTCATTAATAGAAGTAATATTTATGGCCGTTGAATAAGAAAAGTGTTTTTCACAAGAAATGTATAAAATTACAGTACTGTATTAGACTTACAGTACCTAATTTATATACTGTACAGACGATAGTAAACTTAACTTACCCGCCTAAACTCTCTGTAGCGTGTAAGTAGTTCGGCTACTCGTCCACTATTGGTCCAGATGCGCCTAATTTTGTCGCGACACGAGTCTGCAATGATGTTTTACCGCATTTTACGAGTCTCTTTTAGCGTCTTTATACGAATACGGTCGCAATTTTTTCGCCGCGAGATACAAATCCGCATTATATGAACCCGCGTTATAGGGTGGTCGACTGTACTTACAATTGATTTGTATTTATGAGTCCATAACCGTTAAAAATGAATATTTTTCGATTTAAGTAGACTCAAACGTAGACTTGAACGATAAAAAAATCGTTCGTTAGAAAACAACAAAATAAATTATTTATAAACAACAAAAAACTCTTTTATAGACAAAAACAAACACTGATACCCAGCTCAGTGGTACATGAAGAGAAGAATAACTTACAACTTATTGGTTTTCTATTTGGT
Organism: Centruroides sculpturatus; assembly: GCF_000671375.1. NCBI lineage: Eukaryota > Metazoa > Arthropoda > Arachnida > Scorpiones > Buthidae > Centruroides > Centruroides sculpturatus. The sequence goes on along the minus strand of NW_019386300.1, from coordinate 12,595 downwards.
CCAGAGCTCTTACACACAATGCTGAATGTTATACACAACGGAGGAAAACAAAAACTTGAACAACGTGCAAACTTATGCTCTGTGCTAAAATAAACTTACACGATATCTGCTACGTTGTTAACAGATCACACAACTGGAAGAAACCTGGAGTAGACATTGTTCACAATTTCTGGAATAAAAAGTTAAAAAGTTTACGTCAATGCGCCAGGAACTAAACAGCAGACACACATCATCATAACTCCACGCCAAACACGCAAAATTTCTTATTCAGGGCATCACCTACCTGAAACCTAAAAACAACAATACTAAAGACCCCACACTATACAGGCCAATTACATATCTTTGAACACACTACAAATAATAGACATTCTGTGTCGCAAACAAAATATACAAACATATTGAAGAACACAACTTTCTTACGGAACAACAAAAAGCTTGCCGTAGAAATCACTGAGGATACAAAAAACAGTTAGTCATAGGTTCAGTCATTTTACGGCAAGCACACGAACAACACAGAAGCATACACACAGCATATATAGACAACAGAAAAGCATTCGACAGTGTTCCACACAGTTGGCTGCTACATATTATACACATGTACAGTACGAAATACATCCATTATTCATTGCATTCTTCCAAAACACTATGCAACAACGGAAAACAACATTACATTTCAAGATTCATAACACTTGCATACAAACAAACGAAATATTCATCAGGCGAAAAATTTTTTATGGAGATTCCTTGAGTCCTGTATAGTTCTGTTTAGTCCTGAACCCATTCCATTATCCAACATACAATATGGTTACGTGAAAAAACAACACAGTTTACATGTTGTCACTGTCACATCTCATGTACATGGACGACATAAAACTTTAAGCATTTACACAAAAACAACTTCATCAACTTTTACAAATAACATATTTATACATTAAAGACATATAAATAGAGTTTCGCCTAGACAAATGCAAAACACTTCAGATAAAAAATGAGTCGTGAAGAGAGAATATTATTTGCTTGGAAATGGAGATGCTATTGAATCCATGGAAGAAAGCGAATATTATAAATATTTAGGATTCTAACAGGCCAAACTAACAGAACATATGTTAAGCTCAAAGACCGAAACGCCCATTGAGCGAAAATAGGTCCACAACGCATTGAAACTAACTCAAACAGACCACGAAGCGAAACGGATCCTCAGGAACTCACAAGTGTTCATAGTATCATGAATATGTTCACGTTATCTGCGGAAAAAGCAACGAGAATGAGGGATTTGGTGCAAATGTTACTTGCAAGCTCTGTTTAAGAAAGAACAGTATCAATACTAAAAGAGAATATGCGAAATCAGGCGTAGAGAAACAGGCACATAAAATGATTTCACTATCCAACTCAAAATTTCCTGCAATCGAAATTGATTCGAATGCTTTAGTTAGGGTGCTTGATGTTAATAAGAGACGTGCAACTACCAGAAAGGTTTTAGCTGTTGTTATGAGTATATTAATCTATCGGGTCTTTATCAGTTAGGAAACAAGGAAGGTCTTCTCGATCGACTTTAAGCTCGTAAAAAATTTATCATTTGTGAGAGTAACTTTATTAACATTCAGGACGTACCCTCAACTTCATTAACACTTCGCTTAGCATCCATGTTAACATCTGGATGTAAGCAAGATGTTTATAATACATCACTGTGAAAAATACTGTATTGATAAAAATACAAATGTCGCCGAAATAACTTAAAATGCAACTGGAATTATCATAATAGTTCTTGTAAAAATAATTAACTTTGCAACATTCTTGATTATCATAAAAAGACTGATTTATTAATATAAGACAAAGTAATTATTTTTAGTAAATTAGTTCTTAAAAAATGTTGACATCTCGTGAACCGCAACAATTTCACGAATGATTAAATGTTGTTGAGAACTATCCAAGTTCATTTCTGTACGTCGTGAATAATTTTGTTACCTCCTTATATAAGACGATTGATATTGCTTCATTGACATAGCTAACTTTCACTACAAACAAATACAGACACTCCTAAAGTTTTTCTTCAAAAAACAAGAAACATCACAGTTACATAGAGCACCGACTCTAGCAGACTCACACAATTAAACTTACACTAGCAACGTATAGACACGACAACATATGAAAAGCATAGATATTATTAAGCAATCGTTTGTTCTAAAGACACTCCATGACAGGCATCCCTACAAGCTGTCCGAGGATTTTGTTGACAAAACAGCTAGTTAGCTTAGGGATATCTCTTTAAGTTATTCATGATTGCCATACAGGATCAGGTCATAAATACTAAAAACTACAGAAAACACATACTCAAAGATACAACACTCACAAATGAAACATGCAAAAAATGTCGTATAATGCCAGAAACTATACAACACATCACTTCTGGTTGCAAGCTCTTGGCACAGACAGATTATTTACATAGACATAATCAAGTAGTAAATATAATACACCGAGAGCTTGCAAACAAACACAAATTATTAGACATCCACGAACCATTCTACAAATACATTCCACAGACAGTATTAGAAAACAACACGCACAAACTGTACTACGACAGAGTCATAATTACAGATAAAACAATTTACCACAACAGATCAGACATCACACTCATTGACAACAGAATAAAATTACATACATTATAGACATAGGCATTGCAAACGCTCACAATATACAAAACACACGCACTGAAAAAGTCAACAAGTACACGGAACTCGCCCAAGAAATAAGGCATCTGTGGAGAATGGATAGGGTGCTTATTGTACCTGGCGTTCTCTCCTCTTCAGGTGTCTTACCATACGCGCTACACAATAGTGTGGGAACATTTCAATTGAATAGAAAATCACACATCTCACTACAGAATGTCACTATATTGAATACATATCATATTGTTAGGAAACCTGAATACAGACACACACACTGACAGACTTGTTTAGTTGTTCTCTTGTTTTGGTCACTATGCTTTGACTCTGGTTTGGCAGAATACACAGCCACCGCTGTCAACCGACTAAACCCAATACAATAATAACGCACAGCTAGGAGTTGAAAGTTGAAATTTTCTTCATACATAAGGGTACGTCCGGAAACTGTACACTAAAAAAGGATTTTTCGAAATTGTTCTCCCGGTGTGGGAGAGGAGAGGTTATTGCACTGTTCTGTGAATTCAACATATAGTTAATAAAATGATGTAAGGTTCAGTATACCGTGTTGTGTATTATTCCTTATTGCAGTTAAGCGGGTCGAGACATGTGTTATGTACTTTGTGTGATAAAGTTACCAGACGTTACAGCATGATACGATGGTAGTTGCAAAGTATAACAATACACTAAATTTTTTAATAAAACTGGCTAACCGCTGTCGTAAGATACTTTTGGTGTTCTCCACCGAAATTAAAGAAACGTGACACAGAGACTTTTCTTCGCCCCATCAGTAGTATATAAATGTATGTTCTGCCCCACATATTTCAGATTTTTAAAATCATATGAATTTAATCAAATCAATATTAAAAATCATAAAATCAATAGTAAAAATTAACTAAATTTAAAAACTGTTGAAATCTTATTCACTTATTATAAAATTCACTAAATTTTAAAAACTCATCAATTTTTACAAATTTACTAAATTTAATCACACTGACAGTTAAAGAAAATATAAAAAAAGTTAATAATATACTTATTTCCACAATCTCGTTGATTTATTTAAAGAAAAGTAAATATAAAAAAAGTCAAACAAACTGAATAATATGAGCTTTATAATTATTCCCACGATTTTCCATACCCTGTAAACAAATTTAAAATTACTCATCTCCTCTAAATCTTCATCTTTTAATTTTTTATTAAATCGATCAGGTAGAAAAACTTGAAATTCTTCACCCTGAAGAACTACTAATTTTTTATCACCAAAGCGAGTGGATATTGTTTTAATATAAAAAATGGATATTCGTAATCAATTTTCAATTCATTTAATTTTTTTGTTGGAATATTTTGAAGTTTACCAATATTGTTTATTTTCTTCTTTGTTTCCATTTATATTGAAAAAAAATTATTCAATATAGGAAACTATCTATCAATATGTATAAATTTACCTTGCGGTGTACATAAAATCTACCACGAGGTGTATTAACATAATCAAAGATATATAAATACCTCCTTTCATCCTTTTAAATATAATTAAATCTTTCTTTCTCGCCATAGTGAATTATTGTCAATTCTAGTTTATTAATATCAATCTCCATTTATATTAGAAAAAAAAAATATTTATTACAAATTCTAGCCAACAATGAAACAACTATATTTTTATAATTATTTTCAACAAATTTGTCAGAGAACTTTTTATTCAAAATAACATCACACTAATCAATTTTGTTTTTATGTTTTATAATAAGATCTTCGGATAATTCTTGATATTTAACAACTATTTTCCAGTCTAATACTTTTAAACGATCTAAGTCTTCAAGTAATTGTTCTGATATGGTTTGATATCTTAAAATTAATTTTAAATTTAATTTTAGAGCATATTTCCTAATAAACTCATTATCTAATTTTTGATATTGAGATCTAGCATCCCAATTTACTTTATTTTTATATTTTTCAATAAATTCAGAAAATAATTTTTGATGTGTAGAGATGAGTTTCCAATCAACCTTTTCATTATATTGTCTTATAAAATTTTCTGAGAGGGTTTGATGTTCTGATATTTTTTCCAGTTTACTCTATCTTTAAATTCAGTAATAAAAATTTCAGACAATTTTTGATTAGAAGATATTGAATCCCAATTAACTCTATTTTTAAATTCTATTATAAAACGTTCTGATAATTTTTGATATATAGAAATCAAATCCCAGTTAACTTCATCTTTAAATTCTCTTATTAAATCTTCTGATAAATTCTCTCGTTTTGAAAAATTATCCCAATTAATAGCCCTATTTATTCTAGAGTCCATTTATATAATAAAAAATCAATCAATCACTTTTTATTTTATAATGACCTAATGCTAATGTGTTAATTCCATCCTCCAATATATGTCTCTTATCATCAAGAGGTAATAAAACCTTCTTGTTAACTTCTATTGAATAAAGTTCATGTTTCTTGCTTCTAATTAGATTCATTGTTCTAGAATGTTCTGTTTTATTAAATAAACAGTCTTTATAATCGTCAAATTATATTTTATTTTTAACAACACATTTCTTTACTCCTTTTGATTTCTTTGTAACCTGATCTTCTACTTTTAAAGCATACATTTTTGCTCTTAAACCAACAAATTCTCTCATTATTTTTCCATTATTCTCATCCTTTATTTTACCTAACACCTTCTTATTAACTCTCAGTATACCATATTGATTATTCTCAAGATAATCGGATTTATCAAAGTAATCAATCATTCCCTTCATATCCTGATAAATATCATCTGTTTTTATATCATATATATAACTGTCCGTATCCTGATATAACAATTTTATGTTATCTCCATATTTAGGTTTCATTATATTATAATGGAAATCATACATCAAATGCTTTGAAAGATCTAATATACTCATTCCCACATAGATGGGTTTATTAAAGACTATTTTTTTCTTATACATGTGAATAGCACATAGGTTTTCAGTAAATATGGTTCGATGTTTAAAGTTCGGCTTTGCGATTAATTTTTCTACTTTTTGGGGGTCACAACATAATCTTATATCAACACGATTTCTTATATTTTCCATTGTCTTTCCAAACACAGAGTTGTTCAATAGTTTAAAAAAGTCTTTTTCAAAATCATTAGTTGCTTTGGTTCTCATTTCTGAATTCAGATCTACGTATTTCTTTAACCGATCTGATTGCCTGAATTCTAATACTCTATGTATTTTTTTAAGTTTCATCCCCATTTTTAAATATTGTTTAAGATTTCTATAATGAAGCACATACTTATTTTTATCATATAATGTGGTTAATAATTTAGATTGTTTTGATCCATCTGGTATTCTGTTCTCTGGAGCTAAAGGTAGATCAGAATGATAATCATGTAATTCTTTTGGATATTCCAGATCAACTTCTAATATATATCCTTTTTTATTGTCATCAGGAATATTCAAGAAGAAATCAATATTATTTTCCTCACTCCATTTAAATCCACTATATGGTAAATATTGACTCATGGCCCATCCATATAAGTTATTAGCATCTAGATACATCAAATAATTAGATTCCTTGTTTTTATCATACTCTTTCATATACTTGTTATTTGCATTTCCATACCTTTTACAACATTGAGAAATTCCTCCTCTTATTCATTTCTCTATCATTAAAATCATATCATAATCAGTTAATAAATCTAAATGTACATCAGTCATCTTTAACATTGCTTCCCATGATAATCCAGGTGCTGTATAATACCATGCTGGGTCTAATTTATAAGTTTTCAAGCATACATCTCTAAAATACTCAAAGATGTCTGCTGGTATCAAAACATCTGTTTTCACATAAAGATCTGAATATTCTCCCATATTCCTAATCTTAAATGCTTCCCATACGTTTTGAGCATGTTCATAATCTTTATCCGTTATATCACATTCATTTAATATAAGTAGTAGTGGTTTGACACATACTGATCACAAAATTAATTTCAGATGTCAATTAAATTAAAATTTCAAATAAAAATTTGTTAAATAGAATTATTTCAGACGTTGATTAAATTAAAATTTCAAATAAAAATTTGTTNGATAATTTAAATTACATCGGTTATGAGCAGGACCCCTATACCTGCCTGTCAAATGATCATGATCTTTAACTTTATCTTCTTTTATCTCCTTACCACATATATGACAGATATTAGTATTTTTATAATGTTTTTCATCTTCTACAGTCATATTTATTGGCTTAATGTCTTTATATATCTTTTCAATTTCCTCAACTTCATTTTTTAACATCTCTACAAACTTTTTTACTACATCAGGCCCTCTGTATATAACTGGTTCCTTATATTCTCCATGTACATACTTTATGTAATAAGAAAAACTCATTGGTTCATGTTTTTGATATTTCTCTGTATAAGACTTAGATGGATCTGGTTAACATGAGTCTATTTTCTTAGTTAAACACTCAAAGTCAGCATATATCACAAATGGTATCCTCAATGAATTTTTTAAGTTTTCAAATAAAATAGTTCCTCCAATAGTTTGTATCTTCCCCATCTTTTTTTCTTTACAATCAGTTTCATGATTCATTAATTGTTCTACTGAATTTATAGTATGTTAGACACTATTCACATATATAAATCTTTCTTTCATGCTTTGTGATTTGTGCTCTAACTAATCTAGAAAGATTCTTTATCAAACAGTAATGTAAATTTTCTTCATTTTTAAAATATAATAAATATACATGCTTATTTAGTTTATTTTCTGTTATTCTTATAGGATAAATTTCATAATTTATTTCTTTTTTCTCTTCTTCTTTATTTTTAGACAGCCCATTAAAGTATAAACATTCACTGATATATTCAATTTTTTTCACATTTACCTATATCAGATAAAGCAATAGGTGATTTGATTCCTTTAAGTTTTTCTTTAATTTCATCAATGTTATACAGTAATTACTAACTCGACCATTGTTTCTTCCTACTGGATTTAAATATGCAGCGATGCAATAAGCAAAACATTCTTGATCTTTATTCTTAATATTCAATACAGCTTTCTTGTCTCTGATTGTTTTTGGTAATTCAATGTAAGATGATCCTGTAAATGGAACATATTTATTAATTCTTAGCTCTAAATTATATATTTCTATTAAAGACCATCCAGATCCTTTTGCTTCAAATTCATCCATCTCTCTTATTAGTTTATCAATTACTCTATTATAAAAAGCATTCAAATCTGTTGATTCTAAAATAATCTCATTTCCAATTATAAATAAAAAGCCCTTGTTCTCATTTTCTCTTTGACACAGAAAAATTTGAAATTTACTTTCAAGTTCATTGTTTACAGTATCTCTGATATCTTTTCAATAACTATATCTCTAACATCTTCTAAAAATTCTCTTGGTATGATATGATCAGACATATTCCTAATCGAATACGTTTTTAATCTTGATTCGAATGCTGTCTCAATCTCTTGGATAGGTTCACCATTGTATAATGCATTCTTATGTTCTCTTTTTTCAATGTGGAGATTTTCATAGGTTGGTTTATAGTAATGATTACAGATGCCACATTTTATTTGCTTTTCTCTTTCTTTTCTTGGTTTTGAAAAAATATCCTCACGAAAGTTAAATATAATACTAATTATATTTTTTTCTCTTGGTTGTCTTGAATTTATTATAACATCATCATGAAAGTTAAATATATTACTAAATTTATATCTCTCTATAAAATCAATCAAGTCTGCTTTCCCTAATCTTGAATAACCTCTAAGATTATTATCTCTACAAAGTTGACGCAGCTGTTGAATAGTTTCTCTTTGTCTATAATTTTTATTATTTTGTGATTGTCCATAATTTATAATAAAATCAATTAGGTCTGCTTTCCTTAATCTTGAATATCCTCTAATATTATTATCTCTACAATGTTGATGTAATTGACGAAGAGTTTGTGATTGAAATATTTGCTCCATTTAATAGGGGGAAAAAAACATTCAATAAATTTTCGCTTTCGAACACGTCTTACAAATATAACCATATCCATCTGTATTACTTTTGTTTTTACGAAATTCATCTAAAAGATTTTTCTTCCTTACAATCACTACACTTTTTAATTTTATTTAATCGCCTTCTATGAATATTAGTTTTCATATGATCTTCTAAGTGTAATTTAAAAAATTTTTTACCACATTCACATTTTATTAATTCAGCTTTGTTCTTTTCATAATAACTTTTAAAGTATTTACTGATACAAGCTTTACACCAATAGCAATGACTATCTTTAGAATGATTATTTATACTATATTCTTCGAAGGGTTTATTTATTTTACAATTATAACACTGTTTCATTTAATAACAGAAAATTTGTTCAAAATCTTGCTTCATAACAAGGTCATTTACTGATGACGTGTTTAATTATACGAAGTGAACGGTATTTATACTAATCACTTTTTTGTCATCAATATTGATGGTGTGGTCTGTTTTACTATCATTTCTCTATTCCTGTAATTTGAATATTTTAATCAAATTTGGAGTTTTGTTTAATTAGAATATGAACTAATAAATTACTAAGTAAAAAGATAATTAAATAATAATTAAGTGTATATACAAAATAAACTTCTCATTTTCTTAAGAGTTTTTAAATATTGATGGTGTGGTCTGTTTTACTATCATTTCTCTATTCCTGTAATTTGAATATTTTAATCAAATTTGGAGTTTCGTTTAATTAGAATATGAACTAATAAATTACTAAGTAAAANTTAAATATTCAATCAAACTCATTTCTATACGGTTTGCAATTTTGTATTCTTCTTCGTAACCATATTTCGAGTAATGCAAATTCAACTTTCTTCTTTTTAAGATACTAAATTGTAGAGAAATATATGTAGAAAAGAATAGAAGAATCATCGAAGCTAGGGTGGCATTCTCTTTATACATCTTCATCACTCGAAGGAAATAATAATCTGGCATGAAGATTTGTAACATGAATTTGAATGCATTTAACCAAAGATATGCTTCAAGAAAATTCGCATAAACTTTAAAATAATTTGACGAAAAAAGTTTTCTTTTTCTTTTGTTTTCATACTTCACGCATTGGGAAGTATCGAGAATATCTATTCCGTATGCTTTTAGAGTAGAGAAGATAGGACCATATAAGTATAATGGGCAACGCTTCATTTTTTTCCTCGAAAACGTTTTAGAAGTATAAAAAATCTACTTACTTTCCGTTAATTTTTGAATATTTCTAATACAGTGGTACCTCAACTTATGAGCTTTTCAACATAAGCTACCGAATTTTTGCTGAGTTGAGAACTAAAATTGTAGTTACGGCCAGATTCATATACCCAATCGCTGGTTGGCGCAGCGAACCTTAGACTAAGAAAAAGATGAAAGACTGACGTAATATCGTCATTGTTGTTACTCTTCCAATGTCTGACAGGCTAACTTATAGTAAAGGACGTAATCGAGTGACGTAGTTATTAGTTTATTATCATGTTGCATGCCGCGTTACTGTTTCTTATTTCTCTAATTTTTCATTTTTTATTTTATATCTAAGCAGCGAACGCCGAAACGTCCGTAAAACTAGTTTTATAGCGATACATTGTATTGTGTTTTTGTGCACTATTCGTTATTAATAATTTCATTTTTTTATTTAAAAACATGCAGAAAAAAACTGCAGTGTTTTGGAAGTCCGTAACGGATTTATCGCATTTCATTTCATTCCATTGCAGAAAATTGATTTGACAAACGAGTAATTTGAGTTACGACTACTGTCACGGAACGAATTAAAATCATAAGTGTATTATCTTTACTGATGATTGATTCTGTCTTTCAGATATTATTGTAAGAGCGACTGCATCACTTGATATGAGCCAACTATACGAGATTATACATAATTTACCATTTATATAAGAAAGAATGATGTACACTCGCAACGGTTGAGAAATCATTAAAGGATCTCTTATTTATGAGCCAATTGCAAAGCTTATTTCCTTTCACAAATTTCAAATTTTTGTCAGATTCTTTATTCGTGTTAAGTAACAAGTCATTACACGTTACGAATTATTCAGAAAATTCATTACTTTTCATTAAATTTTATGGAAAAAAAGCTCAAAATAGGCCTAATAACACTAACTGAATTTATTTCCATAAACAGAGAAATCAGCTTAGGTTTAGACCAGTTATTTATTACCTCAAGCGTTTTAACAAGACAAACAAATCCCTCTTATGTGCAAAACTTCAATACGAAATTTATTAATATTTATACTTCGCATTCTAAGATCCATAACGCCTAATTTCTCAAATTACGGCCCTATAATTTATAGCAACTTAGAGCGTGTATAACTACATATGTACAATACGTACAAAGCAAATAGAAAGTCGTGGATTAGGTAATAGGCGCTCAAGAAACCTGCCTTGGCTATGGTCGTCTTCAGGAATCTAAAAAATGATTTAGTAAAAAGTTAGTATGGCACAAAATTCAGTAAACGTTCAAAACTTGTATATTATAAAGAATTATTATCATTCTATAAGGATTTTGTTGTATTTTTAATGCGAAATCTCCTCTTTTACATAATGACCCTCATTACAAAATTGCGTCTAAACAGCCTCAAGGAAATATAATCGAAATTTGGATTAAATTTTTATTTGTGATCGAAACTTGATGTGTTTATATAGATTTAATTTGTCATATATATGAGATATAAAAAATTGCGAGAAGTAAACACTTCTCACAATTAAGACAACGGTAAAAATCTTTTAAATTAAGGAGTTTTTCTTTGATGAATGTAAGCTTGACACTTCAAAGATTTTAAATATTTCTTTTCTGAGTTTAGTAAAATCGTTATGCCAAGTTGTACTTCGCATAAATTTAAGGTTTGTTATTGTGGACATTTTCAATATTAATCAATCGTAATAAAAAACAAAAATGTTGTATTCAAGAAATTATTTTACAACATTAATGTTTTCATCACTATTATTTAAGATGCTTAAAGCGGCATTTCTTTACCGTTTTTACCATTGAAATGTCTGAAAAATTTTAACGATACGATGGTATCTATTTATATATATATAACCCATTCAACAGGTATCCGTCCGTCCGTCCCGTAACCGTTTGATAACGGACACTAGAGGCGCCTCTATCGTGTGTCATATTTCAAATATTCAAATTAAATTAACAATTTTAATTATTATTTAAATTACCAATATAAATTATTATTATTTATTTGGCCAATAAATTATTATTTGGTCAATACAACAATATAAACAATTTATAATTAACAACAATTAATAAGTAATATATTCCTATTACAAATACAGTATACAGTATTTGTAATAGGAATTTATTACTGTCACGGAATGCATGTAATGTTCACTAGGGGCGAATAACGAAAAACCGGATAGGTTTGAATCACTACGTAAGACCATAAGGTTTGAAATAGTTAAGGTAATATAACGTAATATTTTAATTTAATATCTATTAACCCATTCAAAGGGTAATGGCAATTTGTAAATAACGCCTACTAGGGGGCGTCTCAGGCTACTAGTATTATTATATTTGAAGTGTATGAAACACGAGCGCACGAGGAAATAGTCTATAACATTAACAATTGAAAATCAACGCTGTGACTATACTATCAAATTTTCATATTAGACTTGTCGTTTCTTTTTCTATTTTCAGTAACGTTTGAAGTTTATCCTTATGATTTTTTCAACTGCAATACATCATAAATCGAAAACCACCATTTACTTCACATCATCCTGTCTGTTGGCTTCCTTTTCCATTGATGAAATGCATTTACTTTCTATTTTCACTATTATGAGAATAATACAATTATTATTACACGAAGGTATCGCAATAATAATAAGGCCAGCAGTCTGATGTGGTCTTACTTACTACCATTTATTAGGTTAACACTGGTTAACTTGGAGAATGCCGACGTTTACCGATGGATGACGAA
>NW_019386299.1:98389-99564 GCF_000671375.1 Centruroides sculpturatus | reverse complement strand
TGTGAGGAAATTCTTTGGGTTCCTCATAGTCAAAATTTTCATTGCCATAATTTTTAAATACTGTTTATTTATAAGAGCACAAACAAAAATATTTGCTAATAAATTAACTAAGATTTATTTTGATTAGGTGTTTTTTTGTAAAATGGATTTGAAAGAAATCAAAGTACTTACAAAACAAGCAAGAGCAGCTCTTAGAGAAAAAGAATATAAAACTGCTTTGAAACATTGTAAAGTAAGTTTGGATTTTAATTTTTAAGAATTTTTTTTTTATATACAGTAATATAATTACTTAGATTTTTTTAACCTGTAAAAATTCTAAATAGTTTTATTGATGTTTCAAGTAATTTAGCTTGTGAATGTAAGAATTAGAAATGTGTTTTTATTTTTTATAAATTAAACAAATCAATAAAATGGTTTTATGTTAATTAAAATAAGGTTTAATTGAGAAAAAGTGTTAAAAAATATAGACAATGATTTCAGAAGCATATATGGCTAATCATATTTGAGTTACTCAACAAAAATATAATTTCATAAATAATGCTAAGTGTATTTGGTTGTTTTGTTTTGAATATAAATAAGAACAAAAAATTAAAAACAAATTGTTAAGTGGTTTGGTTTCCAGAATACAGTCAAACCCAGTTTGTAGGTTTGTCAGTTGTACATTTTTCACAATATGTTAAATCTTTTCTGCATTACTAGTAGCCCGGGACGCCCCCTAGTGGGCGTTGTTTACAAATTTCCATGAAGCACGGTTCCTTTGACTTTTTTGTTCCTATCAATATGCTGTACAGCTCTGTTAAAGTCCCAATGGTAAGATTAGGTGAAGAGGTGGCGACCCCCCAAACTGTAGCCCCTTGTGCGAACAATAAAGGCAAAGGAACCATACCCCTACTCGCGACCCTTCGCGAGATATAAGCCCCTGAAATAATAAATTCATATTACAAATATACTGAATTATTTATATTGTTATATTGACCAAATAATAATTTATTGCCAAATGAATAATAATAATTCATATTGTTAATTTATATAAGAATTAAAATTGTTAATTTGAATGTTTGAAATATGACACACGATAGGGGCGCCTCTAGTGTCGGTTGTCAAACGGTTACGGGACGGACGGACGGAAGGAAGGAAGGACGGACACCTGTTGAATGGGTTATATATATAGATAA
>NW_019386299.1:74359-96715 GCF_000671375.1 Centruroides sculpturatus | reverse complement strand
ATTTTTTCTTTACCTTTTATAACTGTTCTGACCGTCGATTCCGATAGATTAAACTTCTTTGCCAATTCACAAATTTTCATTTTTGTATCAAAGTCTTTAATAATGTTAACTTTACATTCCAAAGATAAAGTTTTTCTTTTCTTGTTTGATCGGAAGAATCAGTTCTACTTCGTTTGGATGACATAGTAGAGTCTCTCAAGTCTCTGTAGATAGAACAAACACAGAAATAAATAACACAAAATAAATTGTAGCTATGTGTCGATTCCGCGCAACATTTCCGAACATGTAAGCCGAACAATAGTGTGAGAGGAGTGAGTAATCAAGAGTTGCGTGGCGTTCAAACAAAAGACGAATCGGCGAGATTTGAAAATCGCGTAAGTCAGGGTAGCGTAAGTTGAGGTATTACTGTACATGACTTAATTTCACAATGGTTCACTTTTTCTTCTATACATATATTGTTCATATATATTATACATAATTACATTTAGTAGATTGAAAATTCTTTGTTAACAATTACATGTACAAATTTAAATGTATAGTATTAATTTGTGTATTGCTGTACTTTTTGATTATATTCACTCTGAAAGCAATTCAAAAGTAGATTCATTTGTATGTTTTCTCACTTAACACAATATTTTTCTCAGTTTCCTTGAAAAACATATAAATGAGTTTGGCTATTTCATGTTCATGGATCAAATCCAACAATAGGTAATATAAATTTTCAGTTCATTAAAATTAGTAGCTACTTGTAAATGTATGAAGTAGAGAACATGTTGAAATCTAAAATAAAATAGTAATTTTAAAAAAGATTGTTAGGGAAAAAGAATTATACTAAACTAAAGCACATGTCAATATAGCAAACTTTTTATGAGCTAGCAACATCCGTGCAAGATCACTTGAAACAAGAAGAGATCTGTTTTCAGTTGCCTGCCAAGTCATGGATGAGTAGTCATGCATATATAGTCTTAGATTAGAATAAAGTTTAATTCTAAGTTAAAGGACTGCCTCATCATTGTTCTAACAAATATGAATAAAAAATGAAGAGATTTAAAAAAGTGGTAAAAAAAAATACAGTTAAAGAAAGTAAACATTTCAATCAATTATTTTTTTAGATAATGCATATATTTTTTAAAATTGAGATGATAGTGAGCATTAATTTAATAAGCCAAATAATTTATAGATAACAAAAAATGTAATGAATTTGATGAATTTTCAGTGTCAATGCCATCCTAATTTTATTATTCTTTAGTGTTTGTCTTGATTGTTTATCTGAAAATTATCAACTTATGAATCAAATATTGTTATTCCATAGACAATAGTATAACAAAAACAAAATTTTAGTTTAAAATTGTTAATTTCAGATGATAAAATATTTGATTATGTTTAAAAAAGTGAAAATATTATTCTTATATGTATAGTTTAAAGTTTCTAATGAATAATTAGGAAAAATTATTTAATAAAATAATGGATTGTCTCTCAAATGCTCTTCCAGTATATTAAAAACATTTCCTATTAAAACAGTTTTGTATTATTTATGATTAGAAAATATTCTCAAATGAAAAAAACAATTTAAACTTATATGAAATATTATTAATAAAAATTTTAATTTCTGTATGAACTAAAAGTAACTTATTTTATAACAGTAATAGTTTTATTTTGCAGGAAATTTTAAAATTGGATAAACTGAATTATAATGCTTGGGTATTTATTGGTGTTTCTGCTCAAGAAATAGAACAACCAGTTCAAGCCGAAGCAGCCTTTCGTAAAGCTATTGAAATATCACCTGATCAGCTTCTGGCTTGGCAGGTTTGATATTTTTCCTTTAACTTTCTGAAAACATTTCATGTATTGATTGTTTTAAATCTTAACTTACAAAAAATTAATAGTTGTTATAATCATTATAATATAAAAGTTTGAAATTTGAAAATTATTATTTGTTTTTTTGAATGGATAATTTATAATAAAGNCAGGTGACAGTTTATCTTATCCATGTGAACCACATGTTGTTTCGTACTAATTAATTGATGCTCTAAAACTTTCTAATTGGAAAGTTTATTTATTTATTTAGACATACTGGGCAAAACTCATGATGCGGTGTATATAAAAATTGTTACATACATTACACATCAAAAGAAAAACTATTACAATCCATTCATCATTACAGAGAAAATTAACATACATAAATAAAACAAACAATTTATACAAATATTATTATAAATACCAAAAATAAATATTTAAACAAAATATCCAAATATAAACATATAACAAAATCATGGGGAGAACTATCCAAATAAAAACATCATTATAAATAAACATTAATTACACCCACCTATAAAAGAAAACAGATTAAGTTATCTCATCAAAATGTGAATGGTCTTCCAACACTTTTTAGCCACAAGCACACTTTTAAAGGAAAAGCAAATGCCACCTTTTGGCAATAATCGAATACTCCAATATGCAAAAACAATGTACGTCACTCTGTACAAAAGGATCACTAAAACAAAGTAAATCAACATAAGATTACCTAAAAAAGAATTTAATCTTTTGAACAAAATTAATTAAATCAAAATTACTTAAATTNAATGCCACCTTTTGGCAATAATCGAATACTCCAATATGCAAAAACAATGTACGTCACTCTGTACAAAAGGATCACTAAAACAAAGTAAATCAACATAAGATTACCTAAAAAAGAATTTAATCTTTTGAACAAAATTAATTAAATCAAAATTACTTAAATTACTGATAAGGTCCAGAAAATTCTCAAACGGAATAATAGAAATACCAAACATACTTTCCTGAATTTTTTCTAAATTAGAACATTTATCTATCACATGAAAAGCATCCAATAGCTGATCATCCTGACAATATATGCAAATTTCTCTGCAATAATTCTGTAAAAAATTAAGAGAATTACATCTGATTTGCATTACTGTAGCACTAATATTAAGAGAAAATTTATTATTATAAAGCAAACAATCAAAAAAAGATTTATTTAAGTGCTTGTACCAATCAATATAAGAGCTTGCATTAATGTGTTGATTCAAATCCAGAATAAAATTATCAAAATAATTTAATTTCAAAATAGAACAACTATCATGCTTATTTAATAATTCATCAAAATTAATACCATTATTAACACAAATTTCCCTTAAACTTTTAGCCCACAGAAAGTCCCTCTTATTAAGCACATAACACAAACATATTCTGCTCCATCGTTTTTCATCCAATGCAATAGTCCTGAAGGTCCAGTTCAAACACTTATTCAATAATGTAAAAGACAAAGGTAATAGCAAACACTCCATAAAAATCAGATAACTTGGGGTACAACGAGACACCAAAATCTTTTTTTATAAAATTAACCAAAACTGGATCCAACTAGTCACATTGGTATCCCCAAACCTCGGATGCATATAACAAAGATGATTTAACAATTGAATTAAAAATCCTTAAGCAATTTCTCAAATTACATAATTTAGCTGATCTACACATCTGAATAACTCTGTCAGTTTTAATAAAGGCATTCTTTTTAACAGTCTGAATATGGTATTTGAATATGAAATTTACCATTATATTTTAATTATTAATTAATATAACACCAAGATATTTATATTGGGAAACTACCTGTATTACATTTCTAAACCACCATTTATCCAATTTAGCAAGTTTACTACCATTACAGAAAACAACAACTTTAGATTTCATAAGATTCAAACTCATATTATTTTCTAGAAAATATTTATCCAAAATATTAATAAATCCTTGTAAACCTCTAACTGAGTCGGCAATTAAAACTATATCATCTGCAAAAGCCAGTGTTTTAATGCTAATGCCGTTCACCTTGATACCTTCATAGTCAGAATTAGTTATTTGTTCAATTAAATCATTTAAATATACACTAAACAACACAGGATTTAAAACACAGCCATGTTTAACCCCAGTAACAGTGAAAAAAGACCTAGAACAAAGACGACCCCATTTAATCTTCACATTAGACTCTTTATATAATTCAGTAAGCAAGGAAACAAATTTAAAGCTAATACCATATTTCAAGAGTTTTTTCCACATTGAATTCCTATCTATGGTATCAAAAGCTGAGGACAAGTCAACAAAGAATGCATATACTTTTCTCCTTTTTCTCATTAACGTCTTGATAATAAGAGTATGCAGAATAAAAATATTGTCTAGTGTAGAATAATTTTCACGAAAACTGGCCTGATTTTCAAATAAAACATAGTTTAAATTTAGCCAATTAACCAACCTATGGTACAATATATTACAAAAAATCTTTGACACACAGTTCAGCAAAGAAATTCCTCTGTAATACTAGGGATCGAATTAGACCCATTTTTATATACTGGACATAAAATAGCACTATTCCAATCTTTTTGGACTACCCCAGATCTTAAGATCCTATCAAAGCTTCTAAGCAATATCAGAAAAAACAGAATCCATCCTCCAAAATTCAGAAGGTATCCCATCAACCCCAGGTGCAGTATCAACTTTAATTTTATTTAAAACATAACTCAGTTCAGAGTTCAAGATATCCACATCCAAAATTGCATCAGACCAAATTAAACACTCATTAAAGACAGACAAATCTACAATATAAGGAAGTGAAGAACCATATAAAGAATAAAAATAAGAAAACCATTCCTCCAAACAGATGTTCACTCTACTATTACAATTTCTAATTTTACATAGATTCCAAAACCATTTATTATTTTTACAGAAGATCCCAGAATTCTGAACTGTATACAAAAACTTTTTTTCTTAGCTAAACAAATTTTTTTAACCAAGCCATGAAATAAAACAAATAATTTACGATACGATTCCAAACCATTTTTCTTAAAGGCTTGCCAAACTCTATTTCTATTATGGATCATTAAACAACAATCTAAATCAAACCAATTATTAATATTTATATGATCCTTTGGTTTTACATTCATATTATCAGCATTAGCCATCTCGACAATTAATTTACTAACAACTGATAAAGAAACCGAATCACTGTCTAACAGATATTTCTCCAAATCAAGCATAAAACTATTCATAGACTCACAATTCCAAAAAATTCTTTCATACAAACTCCCCTTATTATTCACTTTAGATTGAATAGGTTTGTTTAAACATAATACCATGGGAAAGTGATCCAAAAAACAGCAATCATCATCCACAGAAAAAGATTTAACACACCCCCATGCACAAAAAGTTGTTAAATCAAAATTAATAACCAATGAACCCAAGCTTGACACAAATGTATATTCACCAACTTCATCACCAGACATTCTACCATTTAATATTAATAAATTTTTATCTGCACAAAATTGAAGCATCTTTTGCCCCCTGCTTTTCACAATAACATCCTTAGATATCCTTCTTTTAGCCAAATCAATACCATAAGCATCACCAATGTAGTCAGGAATAACATTTCCCATTGTTTTACTCCAGAGCGGCTGGTAATTGTGGTCAAGCACTTTCTTTGCTAACTCTGTAACTGGCCTGCTGTTTTTGATGTATTCTTGATGTTTGAGAATACGTGAACATAACCTTCTAGCTGTGGCCCCTACATAATTTGACAATGTATGTTTTAGCAGGACCTGGTAGATTCCTGATTTTTCATTCCACTGGTATTTACCAAGTCCTGCTAAAACATACATTGTCAGCTGAAGAAACCAGTTATGTAGGGGCCACAGCTAGAAGATTATGTTCACGTATTCTCGAACATCAAGAAGACATCAAAACGGCAGGCCAGTTACAGAGTTAGTGAAGAAAGTGCTTGACCACAATTATCAGCCACTCTGGAGCAAAATAAAATTACTGAAATGCTGCAACGAACATAAAGAGCTATTTGTTTGAGAGAGTCTCTATATTTCTGCCACCAAACTGTGCAACTCCCCAACTCTTGAATTACCAGAAATTTGGGTAACAGCTTTTAAACAACTCAATCCACGATGTTGAAGTCTTTGCTACTCAGATGTCTTTTTGACATATCTTATACTTTATGCATGTTCTGGGCTCTTTTATGGCCTTATTTTTCCTAAAACATGCTTATTTAAAACTGTTTTCCTTCCACGCACTATGATGCTCAAAAGGATTTTTAAATAACATTTGAAAACGAAAAATCAGTTAAACCGTTGGAAATATTGTTTGATAATTTTGAAAATCCAAAATTTGTGAAACCACCAGATTAGAGTTCGAAAATCTTAATCTGTTGTATTCGATAGACTGCCTGAAGATGGTAGTTATATACTACTTGAAAGTACTAGCGGACAAGTTCATTTTCTAAAGTTGGACGAGTTCATTCTCCAAGACTCCACTCCTGTAACGCCATAACACGTAAGAGTTATAATCATATAAAAAGCAGATGTAATGTTTTCTCTAGTTGTTCTTTACTTTCTTCAATGATAAGTATGTCATCTGCAAATCTCAGGTTATTGAATTTTACACCGTGAACTGATATTCCCTGCATCTCTTGCGTCATCTTATCCACGACTCTTTCTAAGAGACTTATGAAGATAGTTGGGGATATAGGAGCTCCCTGTCTGGTGCCTCTTTGGTTTGAACCAGTTTCTTAGCTCCCCACGCAATCTCACAGCTGCTGCTGCATTATCATTAATATAACTTAGCAGGTTTATTAGTTTATGATCCACTCCATAAGATTTTAGCACTGCCAAGCTGGCTTTTTGGTCTATGCTGTCAAATGCCTTCTGAAACTCCACAAAACAGGAATAGATGTTTTTCTGCTTTCTTCTTGCTTTTTCAACTAATAGCTGTAATGTTAGTATCTGCTGCATTGTATTTCTGTCTTTCCCAAAACCTGCCTGTTCATCTGCTAAGTGTTTTTCTATCAAACTACTTAGTCTCTCCTTTAAGATCATCATAATTTTTCCTATGTTGTTTGTTAGGGCAATTGTTCTATAATTTTTGCACTCTAACATGCTGCCTTTCTTATGTATTGTCACCAATACTGATTTTGTCCATTCTTTAGGTATCTTTCTTTGTTTCCATACCTCATTGCACACTTGGTGTATCTCATAAATTAAACTTTCTTCTCCATGCTTAATCATTTCTCCTGTGATTTTGTCATGTTTGGAACTCTTATTGTCTTTTAACCGTTTCACTGCCCTTTCAACTTACTCCCTCGTAATATCATTTTCATTTTCAACACTTGGTGGCAATATCTTCTTTAATTCATCTACTAGATTCTCTAATACATCTGTATCCAATGTTTCCTTGTATAGTTCAGAGCAATAACTTGTCCACCTCTGTAGGACTTCCATCCTGTCCAGTAAAACCTCTCTCTTCTCATCTTTGATTGCCATTTGCTTTGGTATTCATTCTGGTTGACATTTCTGATTATCTTATATACTTCTTTAGTCTTGCATTCTCCATAATATTTTTCTGTTTCTACACTGATCCTCTAGCCGTTTTACTTTATCCATCCTAATTGCTTTTTTCACTTCATTGCACTTTACCTTATACTGTTTTTCCAGCTCTTCAGAAATGTCTCTTCTAAGCCTAAGAGCTCTTTTCTCTTGGCAAGCTTTAGGGTCTCTTGTGTGATCCATTTCTTATTGATTTTTTTTCTCTTCTGGTAGGGTCTGCTCAATTGCTTCTCTTATTGCCTTTGTTATTTCTTCCACTCTTGTGTCTAGCTCTTCCATCCTGTCTAGGATTTTTATCTTCTTCTCAAGTGTATTTCTATATATGCTCCCTATTTTCTCACCTTTTAGCTTTGTAATGCCTCTTTTCTTTTGGAAATGTGCATTAACTTTCCTCTTCAGTTTTATCTTTGTTTGCAATGACTAAGCTGTGATCAGAATCTATGTCAGCTCCCTGAAAGGTTCGACACTGTTGAACTGATGTTGACCATCTCCTTTGGATCAAAATCATATCAATCATGTTTCTTGTTGTTCCATCACTTGATCTCCATGTCCATTTTCTACAGATCTTTTGCTGGAATTTGGTGTTGCATATCATTAAATCTTGATCTAGGGCAAATTGAAGCAGTCTTTCTCCTTGTTCATTCCTTGCTCCATATTCATACTTACCCATTACTCTTTTCCAACCTTCATTATTATTTCCAATTTTAGCATTTCAGTCACCTCCAATGATGATCACATCTCTCTGTGGCATTTTCTCTATTATCATGCTTAGATCTTTATAAAAAAAGTTCAATCTCCTCTTCACTGCTATCTGAGATAGGTACATATATCTGGATTACTGATATCTTAAATGGTTTTGCTTCAAACCTTGCTGTCATCAATCTTGCACTAACTGGATTGTATCCTAACAATGCTGCTTGTGCTCTTTTACTAAGCAGAAATCCAACACCAACTTCATGCCTTGTATCATTTCTCAACCACATGACTTCATCGTCATTCAGTTCTCCTGATGCTGTCCAACGCATCTCTGCTAAGCCTAATATGTTGCATTGATATCTCTCCATTTCCTTCCGAAGCAGCTCTAGTTTTTCAGTTGACCATAACATTCTGACATTCCAAGTTCCTACTGAAAGGACTTAGGACTTGTGTTGCTGGACTTTTTTTCTTTCTTTCAGTAGCTAATTTTTTCACCCAACCCCAATTGCTCAGTTGGTGTTGCAGATCTTGTTTATCCGGGCAATGTCCAAGCTGGCATCTTTTATCTTTTGCTTGTATTGACGTCAGATTTCATTTGTGTTGTTGTTTTATATTAGTGCATCAACACTCATCTAACCAACCCTCCTCCTTTTTCCAGGCTTGGTATGGGCATGTTTTCTCTAGAGGTTGCATGGCAGAGTTGATAAAGGTTAATTAATTGTATTTNATAAAGGATTGTTTAACAAAAACAAAATTAAAACTGAATATCAAAAATATATTTTGCTAGCATTTTTGATTTTATATCATCATACTCAGCTGCTTGAAACACATTAATGGAAAAAGAACATTACATTTTTAAATTTAAAATATTTCATTTGATATTTCACATGCAAAATTTGTTTTTTTAGTTATAAAAATGAAATGTAATAATTTATGTAAATTGAAATATGGCAGTAATGTAGGTAAGTAGATTATGTAATAATAAAATATATGTGGGTTGTTCAAAAACTTCCCAAACTTTTTTAATAGCACGCCTCCAGTTGGTTATTTTTTAATCTGCTTGGATGTGTTGTGTCTGTGGAACCCTCCTGAGTAATCTCCTTCAATCCGTTTGTTGATATCTTGATTTGGTGATTAGTTATGGCCATTTATGTGAAGGTGTGTTTATGGGGTTCGGCAAAAAATTGGATCCGCGGAAATGAGCTGTTTGAAGAAGCAGCATTGTTCTGTAAAATTCTGCGTGAAACTTGGAAAATCCTTCACGGAAACTTCCCATGGATGGGTGAAACACCCCCTCCCCCGCCTCAAAAAAGCTCAACAAGTTCACTCAAATGTTAAAAGTGATGTTGACTGTTTTTTTCGATTCAAAGGGGGTTGTGCATCATGAATACCTACCTACAGACCAGACAGTCAACATGGAGTACTACCTGGAGGTTATGAAACACCTAAGAGAGAGAATCAGGCAAAAACGGCCCAAACTTTGGAGGAGTGGCGAGTGGTTTTTTCACCATGACAATGCACCGGCTCATTTGTCCCTTGGAACTCATGAGTTTTGGCCAAAAACAAGACTGCTGTGCTTCCCCACTCACCCTAATTACCTGACCTGGCCCATGTGACTTTTTCTTGTCCCCCAAACTAAAAACATGCTCAAAGGAAAAAGATTTGCCACCATTCCAGAGATAGAAAAAAAAACAACGGAGGAGCTTATGAGCATTCTGGAAAAAGCATTCCAGGACTGTTTCAAAAAGTGGAAACACCATTGGGATAAGTGTGTATGTTGGAGAGGAGACTACTTTAAAGGGGACCCTGACAAATAAGTTGTAAATGAAGTATTTTTTTGTAATAAATAAAGTTCAGGAACTTTTTGAACAACCCTTATATACGTAGTAAATATTTCTTAATACTGCTTATTAAGGAAACCAAAACAAATTTCTTACAATTAATGATATAAGTTATTGTGATGTTCATGACAAGAGATAGTACGATCCGTGAGCAAACCATTACAAAAAGGATGATGTATAATCCACTGTACTACAAAATATCTTTTTATTCTCTTAGAACGGGTTCAGGTTTTATTTAACAGATCCCAGCTATTTATAAAATTAATGACAAGAGGTGCACTGAACAGGGAGATTCCTTGTTCTTGTTACCAAAACATCACTTGCCAGGGAGCTAAAATTGAAAGGGTGGTGGTGGCATCACCAGACACACCTAAGTTATGCCTTTGCGAAAACACAAGCCCACACCTTCTCTTAGACCCATTTTGGACAAGGCCAGGTCTCCAACACATCTTGAAAAAGCAGTCCATAACATCGCATCAGACCATATGAGAGATTACGATCTAAATGTCAAGAGCCCCAAAGAACTTATAAGAATATTAAGGCAAACACAGGTAATGGATTTGGCCCACATCACAGTGTGTGACTTTGTATCATTATACCCTTCAATTAAATTGCAATCGTGCTTTTGTGCTCTGAGAGATCTCCTATTGACCAAATTTAGAACACCTACACATCGCAAACAGATCTTGGAACTGGCACATCTCGTGTTACAACTCTATATTCTAGTGTAACAACTGGACCTATCAACAAAAACGCGGTGTATCCATGGGCAGCCCAATATCTGGCGACTTATGTCAGATGGTATTATGTAGATTAGAAGAAACCGTCATACCAAAGTATAGATCTAATATAATTATTTATAAGAGATATGTGGGTGATGTCTTTATCCTGTGGAAAATGAAACCAAACATCAATGATTTTTTGAGTCACATGAACAACAATTTGTACGGGCTGACCGTGAAACTAGATCAATTGACTACCACCACTGCACACTTTTTGGACATTAACATCATGCTCAACAGTGGATTGGTCGAAACGGGTATATATTATAAACCTAGCTACATCCCATGGTTTATATCGGCAAACTCAGCGGACGTGTTCACTTATAAGGTTGCAGCATTCTGGGCGTTAGTTAGAAGAACATATATGCACCCTTCTAAGTTAGTTAGAAGAACATATATATGCCCTTCTAAGTGGAGTGACACCATAATTGAACTACAAAATATAGAATGCATTGCAATGGCATATGGACACAAAAAAGAACTAATACGAGGGCTAGCACATGCCTATTTCCAAACACGTGACACACAGGAGACATCCATTACTCAAAGGACTAGTCAGGACCCAACCAGAAGATACAACATCGTTGAATACAACAAACAATTTCAAGGGTTATATAAAGAACACCAGTGTAGCATACTGAAGATCCCCCAATATATATCAATTATTATGTAATGCAAAAGACAAACAGAATGATCTTAGGGCTCTGAGGGTATATAGTATTTCTGTGAGAGATGATAGATTTAAGAGAGAAATGGTGTACATTGCTCCATGAAACGTTTCATCCAACAGAGGATTAAGGAGCACAAATATGACATAGACCATGCTCGTTACACCACTGCCCTATCTACCTACACAACCAACCTGGATATTCACGCAGAACTATCCAACGCCAGATTAATAAATAGAGCTTTTCATACAAACCTTGAAGCCCTGGAAATTTATAAAGCCGGCCGGACAGGGAGATGTATAAATACCAAAGACGGCAACACGCTTTCCTATGCTTTGCGCTATGTATGTGAAGAATAAGGAAACAATGATGATACGTAACATGCGCATGAGTTAAATATTTTAAAACTAAATGTTCATTAAAAGAATGGAATTTGATTGTCCTCTTAACCTGAAGCAGACTTCGACTGAGGCCGAAAACGTTTGTTTTTACAAATAGTTAAGAAGTATCAGGCAATAAAGGTTTAGTAAGTACAATTTTATGCAAAATACTGGTATTCGGATTAGAAGATTTGTGATGATAAAGTCTCCATATTCAATTAATGTATCCCAGTGTGATTGAAGTTACTAAAAAAAACCAAAATTTAGGCTTAGTAAATTCATTGGAAAGTGTCAAGTTAAATTTGTTCAGAATCTGGAGATAATTTCCCACAAGTCAATGGTTTAAATTTGTTGCTCTGTTTTTGATTTTTATTATTTTTGATGATTTAGTAATATAATTTAAAATAACAATTTTATAAATTTTTCAGGGTTTATGTCAGTTTTATGAAAAAAATGATGGAAAAGAATATAAAGAAAAATTAATTGGAACATATATTGAAACTTTAAAACTTATGAAAGAGTAAGTAAATTCAATATTTAATGTTAAACAAACCTATGCTACAGTTGCTGACTTAGTGTTTGAACAAGAGATAAATTGTATAATTAAAAACATTTCTTATAACCATCTAGAGCAGTCATGAGCAAGGTCCTTAAGCTCCTTATGTACGCCCTCTAGGATTTTGGCAACAAGTTTATTTTTCCATTTTCTGCATCATGCCATTAGGCCAAAACACACATGTGTAAAATTGTGTGGCAGAAAACTGAATCAGAAATCAGCTTTCGATTCAGTTTCTGTTTTACGCTTTTATGCCAGAACACACACATGTACAAATTCTGGTTGAATAGGAAACACCACTGCCACTAACAGAAGTACATTTTATTAATTTTTTTTTTCTCATATATGTATCCCTTTGTACCTTCCATTTTTTCTCTGCTGCCTCTGCTATAATTTAGAAAATTTAATTTATTGTGTTGTAATTTATTGAAAATTTAATTTAATTTATTTTATTTATTTAAGTTATTGTGTCTGAATAAAGCAAATTAAATTAAAACACAGTTTCATCAGAATCAATAGAAAATTTAAATTAATAGACTTGTATTTCAAAGGGAAATAACATATGATCTAAATATTATATATTGATTTTACTAGACCTACCTATTATTTGAAATTTAGCACCTATGGCCATCCACAAACTTTGTTTAAAAAAAAAAATACAGTGTCTTTATGCATGACACTTTTTTTTGTCATAAAGACACTGATGTAATCGAATGGATTCAATAAAATCTTCAATTTCATTTATTTTTTGTTTTTTGGAGACTGTCACAATTGTAGGGGTAACCGCTATTGCCTCCATTATTAGAATAAAAACCGCATGTTTACTGTGATGTCACAAAAAAGACTTCTCTTTATTGGAAGAATTTTGGCGTAAAAATTTTATGCACGTAAAAAGTAGAGACATGCTCTACTCTTTATTCAGTTATTTTTCAGCCAAAATTCCAAAAAACTTTTACACTTTCTGTTTTATGCTATATTTTATGCTGAATTTTATGCATATGTATTCCTGGCCTTATGTGACCCTAATTAAGCTGTGACAAAAAACTTTCAAACTAACTTTGATCAATAAAAAGATGAGAATAAACTATACAGGGTGCATAGGCAAGTCCTTTAACCAGAAAATTCTTGCAAATGGAGAGAGCTACAGCTATGCAAGTAAGGTAATGGTATAGTAAAGCGACTATACCCGACCTAATGCAAAAGTCAGCAGCGCCCCTAGTGGCGAAATTTGGAAGATAGGCAGTGCAAATCGAAAATAAAAACAGATAGAGCAAACTTTCCAATTAGAAAGCTTTAGAGCATCAATTAATTAGTACAAAACGATACATGATTCACACAGATAAGATAAATTGTCACCTGTATACCAAAAATGTCTGAAAGCGATGCACGCCATTTTGTGTAATTGTCTGAAAGGAATAGCCATAAGATTGAAGAAATACGCACAATTTATTGCATAAAATACGTACTTACGTCAATGCAGTTTGATAACATCATACAAAAAACAACGAAAAGGCAAACTGTCACACAGTGATAACAAGTTAATGTCGAGTATGTTTGAAAAGTTTGCCATTGCTCACAATACATGCCATTGTTATCAGACTGTATTGACGTAAGTACGTATTTTATGCAATAAATTGTGTATACAGGTAACCCCCGTATAACACGGTAGTTACGTTCCAAAAAATTGCCGTGTTATGCGAAACAAAGAACTAGTACGAAAAGGAGGGTTAGGTTCCAAAAATTNCCAACCCCAATTGCTCAGTTGGTGTTGCAGATCTTGTTTATCCGGGCAATGTCCAAGCTGGCATCTTTTATCTTTTGCTTGTATTGACGTCAGATTTCATTTGTGTTGTTGTTTTATATTAGTGCATCAACACTCATCTAACCAACCCTCCTCCTTTTTCCAGGCTTGATATGGGCATGTTTTCTCTAGAGGTTGCATGGCAGAGTTGATAAAGGTTAATTAATTGTATTTTTTTTTTTTTTTTTTTTTTTTTTTTTTTGGAAATGGTCCCAACAAAATTTTTGTGGCAGGTTCCCAATTTAGTTATGTTATTCATATGAATTAATTATATCTCAAAAAAATAATATTAATAATAAACTAATAGAAAATATTTAATAAGTTCCTGTCAATATTCAGTCTACTTCAATTTATCAAAAACAAAACTGAAGGTTTTAAAAACCAATGATTGCTATTAATAACTTAAAAAGCAGTGTTCTAAGAAAAATTTGTTTAAGATTTAGCATTTTCTTTCTTAATAAAAAAGAAGGGAAAAAAGAATATAAAGTAATACCTTAGTTTTTTGCTTAAAATTTGTCCCTGTTTTTGTTGTTTGCCTCAGATTTCGGCGATGTGCCCACATGACCTCACTGCTAATTTTACGAAAACAAAAGGCAATTCATACATTTTTGTGCTCAGTGTAGCATTCTTTCCCATTGTGTGAGTATTCTAGCCAAACAATTCCATTGCTTTCCTTTTAGCTCCATCGTGGGACCAACAAAAGCTTCTAGAGCCAGCAACCCTTTGAATGCTATGTTAAATGTTCATTTATTCATATGAAAATGATTGCCTCGGTTTTTGTCGGTTTCGGATTTCGCTGATTGGTTTCAGACGGATTACACTGTTTGACAAGGATTCTATTTCTGATATTAAAATGTGTGATTCTAAACCAATTTATCATGGGAAATTCAAATCTGGAAACAGAATTTTGTTGTCAGGGATACTTTTTGTGTAACGTGTATATATATGTATATATTCACAGTTCATGACAAACACAGACGTTATAGAGAAATATGTGTATGTTGTTGCATGCAGTAATAATCGAATGTGACAATGATGTTGCTGGCCTAATGAAGGTGCTGAACTTCACCTACAGTTCACAGGAGTGGAGACTTTTCATAGATGTATTGAAAATAAGTCTCAAGGGTGTTTTTCTCCACAATGGAAATAAAATGCCCTCTGTTCCAGTTGCTTATGCCAGCTTGACTAAAGAGAATTACAAATTCTTATGAAGGATGATAAATTCATTACAATACAATGAATACAAATGGAAAATATGTGGAGACTTCAAAGTAATTGCTATGACATTGGGAATGCAACAAGGCTACACAAGATATGCATGTTTTCTTTGCGAGTGGGATAGTCATGACAGAAATTCTAACTAAATGTAAAAAAAAATGGCCTAAGTGGAGGTGGAAAGTGGAAGAAAAGAATGTGCAACATGAAAGTCTGGTAGCTCCTGAAGATATACTACTTCCACTGCTTCACATCAAACTTGGCCTAATGAAACAATTCGTAAAGGTCATGGATCCAACAGGCAGTGGATTTGCATATCTAGCTGACAAATTCCCCATCTTTCAGCTGCAAAAATAGAGGAAGGTGTATGTATGGGCCCGCAAATCAAGGAGTTGCAGAAAGATGCAAATTTTGAAGCATGTTTAACTGCCAAAGAAAAGAGAGCATGGGAGTGTTTCAAGATAGTATCAGAAAACTTCCTCGGAAGAAGAGCTACCAACTACAAAGCAATGGTAAATGACATGATCAAAGCACACCAAGATCTGGGGTGCAATATGTCTCTGAAGGTACATATGATAGACTCATCTGAACTACTTCACAGAGAGTTGTAGTGACGTATTGGATGAACATGGCAAAAGATTCCATAAAGACATTTCTACTATAGTAAGGCATTATGAAGAGAAGCGGGTATCTTCTATGTCAGCAGATTATTGCTGGAATATCATTTGAGAGAAGAAAGATTCTCAATACAAGAGAAAAAGTGATGTGCATTACTATATGGTGGCTCATTTTTGTCAATTTTCTGTAATTGCTCACGTGAAATAAATGCTACAAAGCAAATACACTAAGATGTATATGTTATATGTTAGATCCCAACCTCCCTTAATATGATGAACTTAATAACATCATAAAAAAGCTGATTTTTTTTCTTGAATTTCAGCTAATGTGTCCTGCACTATATCAGAAACATAAAGAAAAAAATAAAATTGTGATTACTCATAAACTATCCCTGACAGAAAAAAACTAAAAACAGGTTTGAATTCAGTGCTCGAAGTACAACTAGGAACACAATGTATTTTTTCAGAAATAGAAAAAAAGTTTTTTTTTGCAGAACAGTGTTATCAATGAAAACCGAGGTATCACTGTACCAAGGAAAAAAATGCTAAAATCTTAGAGGTGATTAGTGGAGGAGGAAGTACAAAGTAAGCTGAAAAAGGATGGTCATACAAGAAGTTTGAAAAATGATGCAATCAACATTAAAGATTTGGAAAGCATGTCTAATGTATGCAAGTCACTTTTAAAGAATTTAAGTAATTGAGATATTGTTAGAAGGACACAAGTCTCCAATAAAGCAGAAGCTATTTAATCATAAGTTCCAGTTAGTTTCTTTCATTCTTATTTACTACAGAAAATACAAGAGAATTAAGAATGGTAGCCTCAGTCTTTTTTTAAAATATGCATATTTTGGATGACAAGTGAACTTTAAAAGAAAGTCAAATATTTTAGTGATTAAAAATATACTCAATAGATTTTTTACTATATTATTTTAAAGTATTATTTTTGTATACTACAGTGATAAGAATAAACAACTGGAAGTTATAAAGAAACTATGGGAGATTTATATTCAGTTAGACAAAGCAAAACAGGTAAAACAATTTACTAAATTATTATGTAGCTTGTAAAATTTACAAAATTCATTTAAAAACAAGAATGTGATACATATATATTAATAAGAAAATTTTTTCTTCCATTATAAATGAATAATTTAAATTAAAGAATAGGAAAGTAATTTAAATTATTTGTCATTTTTTTTTATTTAGTAATTTAAGTTTTTTTTAAAACTTAACTCATGGACTCATTTAAATCAAATTTAAATATTCTTGAATTTTATATTATTATTGGTTCTCTGATCACAATTTATCTTTTGTGAAACTTTCCAACATTTATTTTTATCTTATATCAGTTTTAGACAACATAAAATCTCTCAAAAATGCAATTTATAACAAAAAATAATGACTTTTTTGTGATTTCAATATTAAACTATGTAATTTATTAATGATTCTTTAAATGAAACAAGATTTTTAGTACTGAAGATATAATACATGAAATAAAAACATCTTAAAGATATTTACATAGGATGTGCCATAAGTTCTCAACCTAATGAAAAAAGGCAATGAAAAAAAGGAAAAGTTGTTATTTTCAATATAATTGTCTCTGATTTCAATGTACTTATGACAATGTTTAATTAATTAATTAATTATTAAAAAGCAATTCACTCCCTTTATAAAAATATATTGGCAGCAAGTGCACTTTTGTTCTTTTCCTCAACATTTCTTGCATGTCTTTGCACATAACTGATGTAATAATAATTTGCATTTACAGTGGTAAATCTTTTTTTAAAGTTCATCATCACTATGCTCTCTCTCTCATAATTCCAAAAAACAGCAGCTGGATGGCTAAGTGGTCAACGTTGCAGCCTACTGCTCTGGAGGACCCAAGATCAAATCCAAATGGATTGAAAAATCCACATGAGTTTTTCAGGGGGTGGTCTGACTGGATATGTCGGTCCCTGTCCCTCACCACCCGACCGCCCCATTGTAAGCTTGGCTGAACCTATAATGGGCGTGCTAAAAGAGGCCCTCTTAGTGCCCGCAGGGTGGAAAGAGTTAAAAAAAAAGTTTCAAAAAACAGTAGCCATGATCTTAATTGATGCAACACTTTAGTTTTTGGGGGCTTCCTCCCATGGTCTTTGTCACTTCATTGATTCCACTTTGGAAAAGGGGTCATAATAAAGGACCTAGTCTTATCCTCTGTAACAATAGATTTCAAAAAATCAACTTTATCCACTTTGTAAAGGTCCAAAGTCAACCATGCACTTTCCACATGCTGCTGCCATTGGACAGAAGAAAGAAGTTTGGAAACCCATCTTGTGCTGACTTTGCTCATGCCTTGATGCTCATGAAGTATATGCCAAACACTCATATTTGATATGTTGGTCATTGCTACTATTTCTTTCACCTTCAATTGGCAATTCAAAAGAACCAGTTCCTCCACCATACCAATTTTTTCCAAGGTTATTGCATCTACTGGATGACCAGATCTTGTGTTATCTTCAAGGAATTTTTGTCCTAATAGAAAACATTTAGCCCATTCTTTGACAGTGGTATATGATGGCAAAACTTGTCTGTACACATGATCGAGGTGTTGTTTGATTTCCATGGGTGCTTGGTCTTCTTTTGTAAGAAACTTGATGACTACACGATACCCTAGTTTAAAATTAGCTGCCATGTCATATGCAGAATTCCATTATAAATTACTTTTTAGTACTTCAGCCACTAAATTTCTGTCAGACACTAATAAGATATTAATCTGTTATATATTTGTCTTGACATGTCTTTCAGTCTTGCACAGTAGGTTAGGTCAAGAACTTATGTGCTTCCTTTCTGGTTGAAATGGTTTTGGCTTTTTTAAAAGATGGTTTTTGAAGAATTTTAAAATAAAATGGTTTTTAAAATTTATAAAATTTACAATTGTGATTTTTGAAGTATTATATGTATTATGAATTTAAAAAAATATTTTTTGTTATGAATATTGCCACAGCTCGCTCTTCCCACTGTGTTGTTCATGGTATGGGTTAGCGTCTTCGCCTATCAAGCGAAGGTATCCGGTTCGAACCTCATTGATGCAGGGTTTCTTTTTCTGTGTGTACATTCTCCTGGTCTGAGAGTACATGGTAATTTGTTAGCATTTACATATTTCTGCCACATCTCTGTAGTATATAACTGCAAGCTCTCAGGTTGAGGGTGGTTCTTGTTCTCGTACTGCAAGCTGCAGTAGTTGTACATTCTCTGAGCGAATAAATACCACTTTGTGTTCCTGACAACTGGTTGCTGTTTGTTTCCACAACAATATTACATGTTTTAAAGATTATGAGAATGCTTAGTAGAAATGTAAGAAAAACAGTAATTTTAGTTTTCTTTTTAATTTAAAAAAAAAAATTTATAATTGCAATATAGTCTTGTTAATCAGACCATTTTCTAGTTTGACATGACCAGTAATCTGACATTAATTGAGTCTTGGGTATAAAACCTGGAATGAACTGATTGGTGGTGACATCAAACTCATTTGATTATCAACTGTGCAGTTATCAACCCAATGTCACTCTGTGTCGTATCCTTTGACAGCAGAAAGTGGAAAGTCCATTTGATGACTCTCAGATACAAGAAGTTTGGTTTTTTTTTGAAAGATGATGTGTGCTTTTCAAAGTTTGTGAGAAAGGAACATGCACTTTAGGCTACAAACAAGTGTTGCACATACTTGTGTTGTGATCTTTGTCTCATTTTGTCAATAGCTTTGCTATGTTGCTTTCCCAACATAGCAAAATTATTGCCAATATGAAACAAAGTTGTTTGACAGATTTTCATAGATGTAAAAATATAAATAATTTTATTGATTTTATTGAAATTATAAAAGTTATGTACATATTACAACAGCAAATCTATTCTCTATTTTGTGTATGTTTTCATTTTTATTTATTTATTAAATTTCTACCAAATAGCAACAAATTGAAGCATCTGAATCTAACATCAACAAATCATTGTTGCAAATCATTCTCATTTTACAAACTACTAAATGATAGTTTATAGAGAGATATACAAAATGTTTATTGGTTTTTTGCTGTCAGAGGCAATTTTTATAGTCAGCGACTGTTTTTCTTCAATGATCTGTCAACGTTGCCCCTTGTGATATCACTCATGTTAAAAAGAACTATGACATGAGTGATATCATAAGGGGGCAACATTGCCAGATCATTGAAGAAAAGCAGTCACTGACTATAAAAATTGCCTCTGACAGCATGTCAAAAGCAATTGCATTGAATGGTTTGTGCTGGGCTTTACTGACACCATTGCCAAATTGTAGGCAAACTTTCCACTAGTTGAAACTCCAGTTTTTACTAAATTTGAACATTTTTTCACTAAAAATGTGGCATAATAGCAAGCTGAACGAGAAGGAATACTATACGAAAGATTGTTAAGTTTGTCATCTTAGGATTCTCAAAGAAAAAAAATTACAGTATCTTATAACACACTTACTGTATAAAAATCAATCTTGAAATTTCCTACTAAGTTGGCAACACTACCAGTGATAGCTGTGCATTTGGATGAAAAACAGCAGAAGACAATTGAATTGATTGACAGCTAATTTGAAAACTCAAAAATACAATAACATATGATTGCTCATCTTTTATATTTTCTTGCTATTCTGCATATGTTTCTGATTAATACAATGTATTAATATCAAGAAAATAAACAAATCCAGCAGATGCTTTCCAGCCTTTGCAATATGTTGACACTGCCATCACCACCCTCATTAGAAGAACCTTCTTACTACCATCAATGCAAATGTGAGAATACAGACGAGGGTTAAGGCTCTCTAATCATCAGATCTGAAGGATCTGCTCACTTTGTCACTGGATGGCTTATTCTAACAGACTTCAAGCGGTAAAAGTCTTTGTGGGGTTGTGCAACTTCCATAAATATTAGACTAAGAAGGTCATTGAAAATCAAATCAACAATTTAATCAAACTTAACAAAAATACAGGTAAATAATGAGAACATGAAAGATACATAGATTATCTATATTGCTAGCCTATGGTCTCTATTTAACCCGAGAGAGAGAGTTTACAAAAATCTGTTTACCTCATTGGATATGACAGGGATGGTCTGAGGTTGATGGTTTAGGAGTGTCTTGGTCCAGACGTTGGAAGGAGGCTGGCGGAAGGGCATGGTGGATAAGTCAGGAACACACTCTCAAAAGAGAAAAATTTGTCCTTTTTATTCACATTTTTGACCAATGATTGTGATGGAAAACCATCATCTGACGGGATGTGTCGTGGTGTCTTTCAGACAGGTGTTTGGAAGAATTTAAGATAAGAGGTGGAGGAAGGAAGCAAAACATCCTCCTTTCTCACTAAAGGTTGCGTTATAGAGCATGTTTTTCAGGATGTTGAAGTTTTGTAACCATTTTAGGTTATATTAAAATAATAAAAAAACCGATAAAAATTTGAATAAAATTAAGTTAATTTAGTTAATGTGGGTTATTTGAGGAGGGAATTCTGTAAATCAAATTAGAAATCCCTTCAGATTATCACACAGGTGCTAGTTAATATTGAATTCAACACCATTAGTTTAGTATGTACTGCTGGTTTCTAGCATAGTCTACGCTGTACCGCTTGAGAATCTCACAACAGGAATGAATACGAAGTACATTGAGGCCACAATAAGAATGTTAGCTAGCTGCCTAGCAGAACACCAAGATGATATAATCAAGGGAAGGCACACCACAGAACTTGCAAAAAAGGTGTTTGAGCAGGGTTACAATCTGTTATGGACCCAAGCAACAATGCTCAGATGCTGTAATAATTGAAAACTTATCTTTATATGGGAGTCCCTTCTCACAGCAACCTCAGAGGCATCACCCTTCCTACTCTCAACCTGCTATGTATGGGTCATGCTGTATAAGTGGTTAAATGATTCTCATCCACTGTCACATTGCTAACATGGGTCTGCATTCATGCATGTGCTGCTTCAAAGCATACATTTAACATCGTATGCCCAACTTTGAATACATTTGAAAATTAGTGACTTGTTCTTAACAGTTTTATCAAAAGTTTTAATTTGAATAATATGCATTCTGTTCTTCTTTCTCAGACTATAGTTGAGCGTTGATTATCCGAATCAATTGGGGACTGGGATTGTTCAGAAAATCGATATTTCAGATAACCGATTATGTACAAAAAAATATACAGTAGAACCTTGATTATCCGCCCTAATTGGGGACTGGGGTTGGTCGGATAATTGAAAAGCCGGATAACCGAAAAGTATGAAAAAATCCATTATTAGTGTAGTATATTATTATATCCCATGTAATTAGTATATTAGTATATCGCTATTAACCTATTTTGCGTTGAATTTTCATCGATGTTAAGCCT
Source organism: Centruroides sculpturatus (assembly GCF_000671375.1). Classification (NCBI taxonomy): domain Eukaryota; kingdom Metazoa; phylum Arthropoda; class Arachnida; order Scorpiones; family Buthidae; genus Centruroides; species Centruroides sculpturatus. Next base: position 74,397 of record NW_019386299.1, on the reverse strand, counting down.
AACAAAAATTTTTTAAAATAATAATCGTCGCTATTGTA
>NW_019386299.1:22938-73688 GCF_000671375.1 Centruroides sculpturatus | reverse complement strand
CAATCTTTGGCTATGTCTTGGGCTACTCAAATATTTTACGTTTTTGATACTAAATTAACATCTGAAGTATAATTTTTTATTGTTTTTATATTTTTCAATATATTTATTTTGTTTGTACAAAATAAAAAAATAATTTTTAACAATACAATAGTCTTTGTTAGGCTTAACATCAACGAAAATTCAACGCGAAGCGACACGCAATGGAGAAAAATTTCAACATCGGATACATTAAACTATTTCTTCGTACATAAATCGGTTATCCGAAATATCAGTTATACGAACAACCCCAGTCCCCAATTGATTCGGAAAATCGACACTCTACTGTACTTGCAATAAAAAGCACTGATAACGCCAAACTCGGTGAACTCTCTGTCTTGCTAAACAAATGTTTTCTTTCCAAGGGATTAAACATCAAATTCACCTTACTTCAAATATTTCAATGATGTTTTGGTCCATTATACCTTGGATTATGGACTATGTACTGTACTTAAACTTGCAAATAATAAATATCAATATTAATAACAGAAAACAATTTTCAAATTTTGTTTTTAGTTATATTTTGCTTATTAAATCAATTTAGTCAACAATGTTTAGTTTTTAATGCCTTAAAATAATATGTTTTACTATTATTTTTTAAATGAAGTAATTGTCATTTTTTACAGGGTTACTTTAATATTAATTGAATATTTACTTAGCATTTTATTATTTTATGATTTTATAGTACTAATTGGTGAAAGTAATTAATACAAAATGCATAACAACAGTAATTTGCAATGTAGTAATTTTATATTTTTTAGCAAATAAACATTTATGTTTATTCATCAATTTATTTAACCTTACACTTGGATGAATTTTAATTATTTGTAGTCATCATTCATGTTTATTAAATCTTTTCAAATTTAATATAATTTTTAGTGTCTAGACATAGTTCAAGCAAGAATAGAAGCTGCCAATGGAAATGCTTTAGAGAAAAACAATTGTTGGTTTGATACTTTAAAGATCTTAGAAAACCAAAAAGAATTATCTCAAGAAGAAAAAATTTTGGTACAAAACAATTTTTTTTAACTTAGATTTTCATTGGAATTTTTGTTTACTCAAATATATTTTTAAAATAAACTATTGATAGTTACGAAGATGTTACAATGAATTAATCCAAAGTGAAAGTGTGGAGAGAAAAGAATTAAATTTGGATGTTTTTAAAAATTATCTCCAGCTTTTGAGAAAGGTAATTTTATTCTTTAATAAATTATTAATAGTATATAGTGATGATGATAATAATAATAATAATACATCTGTCATGTTTTGAAACCGTGTCGTATTTTTCATATTTGTTCTATAAGCGCAATGTAGCACAAAAATTGAAATAAAGAAGTGAATCATGCCAAGTGATCATTATTACGCTACATTGCACTTATAGAACAAATAATAATACAATTATGTACAGTACATAAAAAAACTATATAACTTCCTAAAAACATTTAATAAAAGCTAATTAAATTTAATAATTTTATATTTATATAAACTAGGAGATTTGTATATAGATGTTCTCTATTTAATGTGAGAAATGCTTGCTGTTAAAGAGCATATTGTTCAAATTTCTGTTAAATAGGAGAAAAACACTGTTTTCACAAAATCTGCTTATCAGTTTTTAATTCTATGTTTCTATTTATTACACTAAATAATGATATCCTTGTTTAAAAAATAATACAGTTTTATTATTCATATATTAAAAATATTTAATAATATTCACAAGTTTCCAGAACATGTTTTTGAATTCTGCCACACCAGGGCATATGTAGGACAGATAAATAGAGAAACATATATACATTGTAAAAGAAAATATGCTCTTTAACAATGCCAAACTTAAATTAAGAATAAACAAAACAGCATTAAAATTGTTTACTTGAAAAGATTTAAGTACTTTTGACATTACAAAATGTCAAAAGTACTTGTTTGAATTTTGAAATTGAATGGCACATTACTTCAGAATTGTTTTAATATAAAATTTTTGGCACTGAAAGATAATGTATGTTCCTTTATTTACAAATTTTTTATCTGGATTGCCAAATACATTTAGTTTAACATAGGACAGATATATCATTGCAATAAGTTTTCTACAATTGAAAAATTTAAAGTAGTTTTTTTATCTGTCTCTGCTTCATTTGTGAAATTTGTTTATAAGGGTTTATTATAACTTTTTCTTTTTACAGCCTTGTGAAAAATCATCATCATCATATTCTAAAATATTTGTGCATTTATTATAGGGTAATAAAAATTTTTTAAACTAATATTTGACACATTTTGTGGTTTATTGTCTTCTTGCTTAATTGGTAAAATGGAATGAAAATGTTTTGGTCATACTCAGAGCTAGTTGTCTCAAAACAAAAAATTTTCTCGGTACCTATGTTGCAGGAAGCAAATTGTGATTAGCAGTCATTGTCGGCCACATTGTAGTAAATTTTCATGAAATACATTTGTACTAAATGAAGGATGTCTGTATTTATAATGAAATGCTTAGCTATCAAGATTAATGGTCTTAATTAAAAAATTAATAGTATTTTGTTAGCAAATTCTTATCTATTTGAGACATAAAAAATTAGTAATTTAATCAATTTTGAGAAATAAAGTGCAGTCGATCCCCCCTATAATGCGGGTTCATATAATGCGGATTCGTATATCGTGCCAAAAAAATTGTGATCGTATTTGTATAAAGACGCTGAAAGAGACTTGTAAAATGCAGTAAAACATCATCACTGACTCGTGTCGCAACAGGATTGGTCGAATCTGGACCAATAGTGGACGAGCATCTGAATTACTTACACGCTACGGAGAGTTTAGGCGGGTAAGTTGAGTTTACTATCAGCTGTACAGTATATAAATTAGGTACCGTAAATTTAACACAGTACTGTAATTTTGTCCCGGATATAGAATCTCTCATCAAAGGCCTTCCGGACAGAACGAAAGAATACTACCGATGGATGGCGGTAAACAGAATTTCAAGAGCTAAAACACCTTCTGGAACAACGGTTGTAAGAACGAACTTGCTACGTGCCCGTAGATGGATGAATAGAAATGGGATCACACTCGTCAGGGCTGACAAGGCCAAAACTATGGTGGTCATGAAGCAGGAAACGTATGATCGTCTATTATTCGAGTACATCAACATTACAAACTGTGAAGAGGTGAGCAACAATACAGTGGAGAAATTACACGCGAAGGTTAAGAAATTCAATAATAGTAAGTTAGCGAAGAGATTGGAATTTAAGAAAGTTGTAATGGACACACCCGATACACCTAAACTTTTCGGATTCGCGAAAACGCACAAGTCGGGACAACAGATTCGCCCAGTGGTGGATAAAAATAGAGCACCAACCCAACAATTAGAAAAGCTGACGCACTCGTTGATTTCTCCATACTTGCATGACTACCCCTATACAGTAAACAGCAGTGAACAACTCCTAGCATACCTCAAGCAGGTGGACAATCCTCCACGATTTCTTACTGTATTCGATTTTAAGTCCCTATACCCATCAATTCTTCTTCCTCCAACATTTTGTGCCCTGAGGGATCTCTTATTCAGAATAGTTAATGACGCTAACCTACAACAACAAATCTTAGAGATGACGCACCTGTTATGTTACAACTCGTTATTTCAATTCAGAGGCAAAACGTACATGCAATCCAGGGGCGTACCGATGGGGAGCCCCATTGCAGGGGACTTATGTGAGTTGGTGATACGTCAATTAGAAGAAAGAGTCCTCCCACTCCATATCTCTAACATCATATTATATAGGAGGTATATTGATGATATCCTCATTCTATGGAAGGTTAAGCCTGACATATCAGCTTTCTTGGAATTGGTTAATGACAACAGATACGGCTTAACTCTAGAGCTGGACCAAGCACACGACAGGCAAGTGCATTTTCTGGATATTAGCATTAAGGTGGATGGAAAGAGGATCCACACAGAGGTATACAGGAAACCTATTGCAGAACCGCTATACATACCAACAATATCGTGTGATCCTTACCATTATAAAATAGCAGCATTCAACACATTAATTAAGCGAGCGTATACTCATTCATCCACCAAGGCTGCTGTAGAATCTGAACATAGAACCATAGCTAACATAGCGAAACGCCATGGTTATTACAACCTTATGAATAAATTATCCAAGAAACTACGCCATCCGCAAGTATCCGCAAGAGACGCAGGGCAGGAAGATGACAGACCAGAGCATAAAGACAGAGTTCCGGTCACTTACAACCCGTGGTTACAGAAACTCTACTCAGAGATTGCGAAAAAGAAAAACATCAATATCACATACAGGAGATGTCCCACGGTCTTTAATATACTCCGTAATGCTAAAGATCCTCCCAACAATCACATGCTTTCGGGAGTATATACCATCCCATTAAAGGATCATCGATGTGATGAACAGCTATTATACATTGGATCCACTAAACGCTCGTTATCTGTCAGATTAAAAGAACACATCGCAGACATACAGCATGGAAGAATAACCACGGCACTCGCTCGTTATGCCACAGATCCAGATATCGAACCTAAGTTTAGTGAGGCTAGAATCATTCACACCACACCACATACGGAACATCTAAGATGGATAGAGGCAATGTCTATATATAAAGCGGCCCGAAACAACAGGTGCATTAATAATAAGGAGGAATTATCTCTATCCCTAGCGTGGGAAATGCTTATACAGGACAAAGAAAATATTCTATAAAAAGAAAAATGTTTACATCGGTAAAATACGCATGCGTATTGATGACGACAGCGGCAGAATTCATCGTATTAGTTGATCGTTTCTCATTCAAATTTGGATTCCATCGAATGTTGTTTGAGTATTTAAGTTTTTTCACCTGAAGAAGAACCTAAGTGGGTTCGAAAACGTTTGTGGGAACTTTTTAACCGGATTTTTGTATTTAATTTCGCACCGTAAAGGTTTGTGGTTGATTAATTTTGCGTTAACACGGTGTTGTGGACAAGTTTACTATAATTTTATACATTTCTTGTGAAAAAACATTTCTTATTCAACGGCCATAAAAATTATTTCTGTTAATGATGTCTCCAAAGTTCAATGAATTTTTTGCATTAAAATAACTTATCAGAAAATGCGCCCACCGTTTGGTGTGCCGCTACGAGACGAGAACAAGCTTAAGCAATGGCGTCGTCGAATGGTGCACACTCGGTAAATAATCCTACAATTTTTTGTTTGTAGCATAGTTTATACGGATTATTCCCAAAAAATTATATGTGTTTTGGAAATGTTGAGTCAAATTAGTTTAGAATCGATTAATTTTATGGAAGAAAACCTTTCAAACAGCCGTAGTCCGTAAACTGCACACGTGTCGGGCTATGATTGGCTCATGTATTTAAGGATTCCTACAACGTGAAATTCTTATAAAGTGGAATGTATCTACCACGTTATAAGGGGGTTGACTGTACTCTAATTAATTAATAAAGTTAAATTGTACTCTATGTTAATAAAGTTAAATTTTGAAATTAATGTATTTTTTAATTTACAGGAAAATGAATATGACAAAATAGTTTCAGTTTTAAAAACATATATGAAAAATTATTCTGAATCAGATCAAGTATTAGAACATTATTGTGTTACAGCAGTAGAAATGTTTATAGGTAAGTTTTAAGTGTATAATATTAAAGATTCATGTTCTTTAATTTTGAATTAGATTTAAGTTAAAAATAAAAAAATATTTAAGCAAATTTAATTTTTAACCTTGTATGTTTGATTTTGGTTGAATTCATTTCCAAATTTTGACTTAGCTAATACAGACATTTGTCATATTTGTTTGGCTTCGGTCTTTCCAAGTTACTTTTGAAGAAAGTTTAAATATATCTTTTAGAGGAGGAAGATATGCCAATATTTATTTTTTGAAATGCATGATATAATTTGCTTCATGACATTGTTTATTTTCAACTAAATTCAAACAACACCTTAACATTGAGGTAGTTAAATCACTTTACTAAACATTTTTCAGCTCTACTGATGAGCCCTCATCAGATAAATAGTGTTTGAATTTAGAATAACTTAACATCAAACATTTCTTCAAAAATTTTTTTAATGGAATTAACATCAAGAAAAAGAACAAGAATATAGTTAATAAATTTTTAACAAATTTTTACAATAAATTAAAAATTTTAATTATTGTAATAACAATAAATTATCGCAAAAAAATGTTTTTATGCAATAATATAACTAGGTAATAGACATAGACATATATTTTATTCAGCATGCTACATACAGCATAACTGGGTGCCACAAAGGTATAACCAAGTAATGTACAAGACAAAATTACAATTAAATACATGTTCAATTATTAAATGATAATATATAAGATAGTATAAAATAGAATTAGTTACAAGACATTTACATATAACAGTTACATATAATAATAGGATAAGATAATTAATAAACAAATGAAAATACAATTCACTTACTAAATTCAAATACAAATAATTGCATATAATTACATATGGCAGTTACATATATTAATAAGATGAAAAATTAGATAGGCTAATAAAATACAAAGTCAAGTACCAATGATCATGTACAGATAGTCAAATACGAAGACAATATACTGATACAGATACAAATATTTTAGACAATAAGGGTTGTCGAGCCTCCTGACATGGAAGAGGTGAGATTGGTCACTGGGAAAGCAGATTGGTGGGCACAACAAACAGAACAGGAAAACTGTTGGGATTATGTCGTGTAATCATATTGATGCTGTCTGTCAGTTTTAATGTGCAAGTATACAGGACAATCTTTACTCATAGAGTTGTGATCAGTCTTTGAATGTTTACTCTTTTTACAATTGGTGCAAACTGGGGTCTCTCCCTATTTGAGGCATGCCTTAAGAAGGTGGGCCCCCCACAGTGGCTACAGGTATACTCTGAGGACGCACAATCGCTGGCATAATGACTGAAGGAAAGGCATTTATAACATTGGACAACAGGGATATAATTGTATACTGGGCAATGTTTCCATTCAATGTTAATCCTCTTTTCTTTTAGCATGATGCGCCTTAGATCAGGAGCAAGCTACAAGAGCCACGATGCACAGTCGTCATCTCTCTGTCATGTAGCAAACCTTATGGTCGCCTTCTGAAAAAATTCCTCTTGAGTATAGGCATACACTAGGGATATATTCTGGTTGTAGATGTAATGTAATAAGTTTTCCTTAGTTATACACTTCGGGATTGACGCAATTTTTATGAGAGGCTTCCTCTTATTTGCAACTTTAGAGTTCAGACCAGGCACTTTGATGACGACTTCTTCGAAATGCTGTGCATCCTCCAAATAGGATATCAACTGCCACCCCTCCAGCCTTTATTTTCTTTATGCGCTTAATGCCTACACCCAGTTCCTGCAGCATTACACTTTTTGTTAGCAACTCTCTGGTTTCTTCTGATGTTTTCTCATGTTTGTCACTATATACCGAGACAGTATGAATGAATGAAGGAGGTTGCTTAGAATCAATGCCTATTTTATAACATGTTACTGTAGCTAGGGGTTAGATCCACTTTTCAGCACGGGAGCAGGAGGAACAGACTTGTCTAAGTTAGTTACAGCCTCTTTTATTCCTAAAATTGCTTCCAAGGTTTTCTCATTTTGTGTTGAAATTGTCTCTAGTAATTCCTCTTTTGAGATTAACGCATTAAATTTCTGTTCTACTCTATCGGGAAGACTATTTTTTAAGGGCCCATTCCACTAGGTTAATAATCTTATTAATCTGATCTGTAACATACCTAATATGCTGGTTTGTTCCAAGTTTAGCATTAGGATTATCTGCAAAGTACCCCTTTACTTCATCAATTACAGTGTGGGCCGCCACTAAAAAGTTATCAATAATATTAGATTCCATACTGCCCCATGGAGATCCGAACCTGGCTGAAGGAAATAAGAACTACTAAATTGGACTGATGCACTAGTCAAAAGAGCTAATTGCACACTGAACTGCAAAGGTGGCTGACCAACCAAGGGTGACTGATTCAATGATGTGTCATGAATTTAAAGTACAGGGACTTATCCAGGGATTCCTGTCCAGTAATATGAAGGAGAATATCCAAGAAAGTATCCGTAAGCTGCAGATGTGATGATAGTCCTTGATGTTGAGAAACAAGGTCAAACGATTTTGAAGAACACCGTTGGTATTGTGTAAAGCTTCCTATGATGGTGGAGACTATGTCAAGGGTGGCCAAGCTAGCTTGGCCAGTGGCAACACTGGACTGCTGGTGACAGTCTGACTAGTTAGCTGGACGGGACGACTGGTCTGCTGATTAGCGGGTCGCCCCAACTAACCAAAAGCAGACAATGGAACACAGACACAGCACTACATGTAAGGTGACAGGTATTTACACAACAAGCAACAAACACAAAACACTATTCCCAATATAGCTGCTGCTGCTGTCTTCCTGCTTCCTTGATAGCTTGATAATATTTAATTAATTAATTAAGATTGTCAACAAAGTATTGATGTGCATACTACCAGGTGTTTGTACTCATCCCAAGTCTTTTTGTAATTGCATATTGCCATGCCGTTGGAAATTGCTTTATGTTCCAGGTGTTAATGCATTCCTTTAAGATTGTTTTTAAAAATTTCTATTTTTTCTTTATTCAGGCTGTAGAGAATGAGTGCCCTTCATTAATAATTTTTACATTTCTCCTAAATTACCAAAGTTCCTTGTAAATTTGCAATTGCTGCCAACGCCATGTTTTCTTTTCTTTTTCTTACATCATGTTGATGTTCTTTAACTCTGGTTTTTAAATTTTTCCAAGTTACCCCAACATAAGCCATTTTTAAGATAAGCTCTTCATTAACTATTAGGATTCTGTATTTGCCTGCTTTAGTTTTTTCTGGAAGTGTTTTACAATAAATTAAATTTAATATAAAATTAGATATAAAATATATTTCAATATAAAATAAATTTATATCGATATTTAGTATTCGATATAAATTAGGAATCCATGTAGTTCCTGTTGTTTGGAAAGCTCCTCCATTATATGCCTGATCTCCTTTTGGTATGCAAACTTTGTACTAATTATCTCATTCGTTTTCTTTTTAGTGGTACTGATCTTGTTATAACAATTAATCAGACCCATAAACCATTTGTTAGAATATCCCAATTGGGAATTTTAATTTATTGTAAAAATTTGTTAACTATATTCTTGTTTTTCATGATGTTAATTCCATTAAAAAAATTTTTGAAGAAATGTTGATGTTAAGTTATTCCGAATTCAAACACTATTTATCTGATGAGGGCTCATCAGTAAAGCTGAAAAATGTTTAGTAAAGTGATTTAACTACCTCGGTGTTAAGGTGTGTTTGTATTTAGTTGAAAATAGGAGTTGGGTTATAATGGATTGCTGTTTATTTTATAAAAATGCTACAAAAATATATTATTTAGTTAATTTCAGGAAAATTTCTTATACAAAAACAATATTTCTATTAGCAAGGATTTTTTATGAGAATTGGTAAAGAAATTTATAATTTTTTCACACAAAATAACATTTTATGTTTATTCTCACATTGTTAAAAATTAAAATAGTACACCTATGGAGCAATATAATATAATTTTTCAAAAAATAAAAGAGATAACAATAGTTCATTACTGATTTATAATCATTTCTTTCTACAAATAATGCAATAATGTATCATTTCAAATAAAATAATAATTTGTTGTTACGCTTTATTAAAACAGTATATACAGTGATTATTGAAAGCTTCAAGAACTGAATTTCAAGTTAATAAAAATAACATTTATTCTACTATAATTAAATGTCCCCACACCACAATAGAAACCTTAAAATGCAGTATTTTCAAATGTTTTTGATCATCTTTTATCAACCTTCTACAGGATAAAATGGTGAATGAATGACTGTTTTTGCTTGAATGAACAGAACATAAACATATTTCTAGCAAATATAATTTAAATATTATGATTTTTGAACAAATCATTCAGAACGAGATTCAACGATCATTCAATGAAATAAATTACAGGAGCTAGAGTACATCAAAACATTTGACCATCAATTTGGTTTCAAGTCATGCATCATAATGTTTATGATTAAAAGATACAGGAATTTATAAGATACCGATTAAGGATAGTTGGCTATGCATGATTTATATTATATCACAAAGAGGTCACTGAGCACAAAGGTTAAAAGAGCACAAAGACAATTTTTATAAGGTTACATCAGTCACTGTCCCACAATTAAAATGCAAAATAAATCGATTAAATGTGTAAACCAAGTCAACTATTTAGGAGTAACAATAGACAACAAACTTTTCTGGAATGAACACCTAGAAACAATTAAGAAAAAAGCGGGTAACTTATTTCAAGAAATAGCGAAAGTAGCACGTAAAGAATGGAGTATAGGTGGAAGGGCTTTAACACATATTTATAAAGGTTCTGTAATCCCAATTGTTACATATGCTGCCCAAATTTGGGGGAAGAGGATGGAGTTGACACACATGAAACAGAAAATAAATAGCCTACAAAGAAAAATGCTATTAAGAATTACTGGAGCATACTGTACTACATCCCACGATTCACTCTGTGTACTGGCGGGCCTAATGCTTCTGGATTTGGAAATTCGACAGCATAGTGACACAAGAAATATATTAAAAGAAAACAAAACTCATAATGATTTATTGAAAAAAGAGGACAAGCTAGAAGCAGATATGAAACAATACCAAAAATTATTAAGATATGAATGGAAGAAAATACATATAAAGAAATACAACTATCGGGATAAATACAGAATCTATACGGATGGATCAAGATCCTCAGAAGGAGTGGGAGCATCGTATGTTTATTACTATAGAAACAGGGAACAGTATCATAAAAAAATCAAGTTAGATAAAAGATGCACAAATTATCAAGCAGAATTGGTAGCAATAGATCATGCAATTAACTGGATAAGTCAAAGGAAGAAAAATATAAACATTACTATTTGCACAGACAGCCAGGCTGTATTAAAAGCTCTTAATGATGGTAACAATAAAAGTGAACTAATAGATAATATAAGACGAAATATTGTGAAAAGTGATAATATGCTAGTGTTCAGCTGGGTCAAAGCCCATTTTGGAGACCAAGGAAATGAAAGAGCAGACAGTCTTGCTAAAGAGGCTAGTTATCTAAAAACAAAGGAATCATACAGAAAAATATCTACAAAATATATAAAAACTGAAATCAAAAATAGATACATATTACAGTGGCAACAACGGTGGGAAATAACTACAAAAGGAAGGGAACTCTTTGAATACATACCAGATATTAACCAGAGGTTAAATAACAAACATCTACAAATTGGACACAAATTCACAAGATTCGTGACAGGTCATGGAGATTTTGCGAAATATCATTATAGATTTAATCATCGAGATGATGAAAACTGCGAGATTTGTGGGGTAAGTGAAACACCCACACACATCTTATTTGACTGTATGCAATATGAAAAAGTAAGAAACGAGTTAAAATTAGTTTGTAACAAAGAAGGTTACGATTGGCCTATTAGGAAAAGTAGCCTTATAAATAATGTTAACATATATTATTATTTCAATGAATTTATAAAAACTTGTTATAAAAACAGAACATAAAAATTTCTGTCATAGTTCATTGTTAAATTAATGACATCAAATACTCTACTCAACAAAAATATAATTAATGTAAAAAATAGAATTGTCGGGTATTAATGTATTGCGGCTACGACCGCGACTATGTAATCTTAACTACCTGCAAAGCATATGCGAAGCAGGTTAATTAAAAGAGGAGTACCTCAAGCCAGTAGCATTTAATGCTACAGGTCAGAGGGAGTGCTCCACTAAATGTAATGTAGTCACTGCCCTAGCAGTGTATTTAATGTTCAATCTTAATTCCGTTGCAATCAATTGGACCAAGCCCGAATTATCCAAAACATGCAGAGTACACAACACATTGAATATATGAAGGCATTGCACATTTATAAATTGATATCCATAGGACAATCCATTAATTACAAAGACTATAACACATTATTGACAGCTTGGAAAGTGACAAATAAATAAAGCTTGGAAAGCATTCCTAGATCTAGGCTCCAAATGATGCTTGGGTAAAGGTATGGAAGCATACAGAGAAATTACCAAGCATACATTTACCTATTTTGAATTTTATTTCTGTTTTTATTATTGCAGGTATTTATTTTATGTTTGTTCTTATCTTTTAGTTCAGTGGTTCTCAACCTTTTTTGTTGATGTACCCCATTAGCCCATTAGTTGTTTCTCAAGTACCCCTCATATTTTTGTATGTAAATTTTATAATTACTGCATTAGATGTATACAGTCTTTATAACTGAGCACCATAAAAAATCTCTAACTATAACTAAAGGCGAATTACTTATTTTACATAAATAATAATAAATTTAATCAAATACATACATTTATTATTATTTAATAAGTATATTATATAAAATCACAGAAGTCATTTCAATACATGCATAAATTACATTTCCTAAAAATAAGCAATTATAATAAAAAAAAAATTTAAATTATCCTACAATAATTTCTAACACAATTTAATGGGATATTTGTTGCGATAAGGCTGATAAAAAATGATCAAAAGCATTTAAAAATTAAAAATATTACTACATTTTAAGGTTTCTATCATAGTATGGTTATTTAATGCAGGTATTCAAAGAATTATATGCAATTAGTCATTTACATAACTTAAAACAAATTCATTTATTTAAAAAATATTACATTTTTTCACTCACTATTAATTATATTCAATAGAGGTATAACTTGTTATAACATAAATAAATAAACCTACTGCTCATAGAAAGAAATTCTCAATTATTACAATTCTTTATTACCCATAAAATACTTTGTTTTGTTTTGTACAAAGAACAAAAGAGTTTGTTCTTTAAATTGTCAACAATACTTAAATTCTTATAATATGCAACCTTCTCATGATCTGTAACATATTTTTTATTTATATGTAATTTTGTTTTATATTATTTTTTTTTCCCCCAAACAGTTGTTTGTTATATGTATATTTTTTCTTTTATTGCTTTTAAGGGACTTTTTTATTATTATTTTTTTAATTTGGGGAGGAAATCAACTGTCCAGTGGCACTTCCTATTCTATATGTAAAATAAATAATGGCAGATTAAAGTCTTTATATTCTCATTATGTCAAGGAAGTGATTTATATCAATAATTGTACAATACTTGGCTAAGAATCTAAAAAGAAATAGAGAATGGAACAATCTAGTACCAGAATATTTGAGATTGACAATTCACAAATCATAGATTTTTTTTGGAAAAGTATTTCAAACAAAAAGGAGTTCCATTTTATCTATAATAGGCTTTTATCAAAATAGGCTTATCTATAATGGGAGATTTAACAAAATTTACCAAAAAACCTATAATCAAAGAATTTCAAAAATACATAAAGGCATTTGACGATATATGGATGATATTGTAATTAGAAACATCTTATGAAACCCAATACATTACAATAAAGCTATATCAACTGCCATATAATATCAGCAATAATAATTATGAATTACTGATTAATTTGATCCTAGAGGGAGAAGGGGGCGTTAGGTGCCATCTTGTATTAAATTTAACAAGTAAAACGGCAAGGCTGTATTTGGGACAAGACTTTGTCTTGGAGACTCACTACTAAGCGGGATCACTTCAACATTCACAGCGGGTCTTGTTCTCATTCTCCAATCTTCTTTGGTATCTCTGGTTTTGATTGTGATTTGCTGGCCACAACCACAAGGTCATCCACAATGCATTTTTAGTGAAATTAACCTATCCAATGTCGAAATTTCTCTCCAGTGTATGTCACTCCGGGATGAATTTTTGTCAATGCCTAATTTCTCATTTTTGAAAAAAAAAAATCATGGCTATTGTATCATCCAAAATTTTTTATTTTGCACAAACAAAATAAATACAGTTGATCCCCCTATAATGCAGTAGATACATTCCACTTTATAAGAATTTCACGTTGTAGGAATCCTTAATTACATGAGCCATTCACAGCCCGTCACGTATGCAGTTTACGGACTACGGCTGTTTGAAAGATTTTCTTCCATAAAATTAATCGATTCTAAACTAATTTGACTCAACATTTCCAAAATACGTATAATTTTTGGGAATAATCCGTATAAACTATACTATAAACAAAGAATTGTAGGATTACTTACCGAGTGTGCACTGTTCGAAGACACCATTGCTTAAGCTTGTTTTCGTTGCGGAGCGGCGCACCAAACAGCGGGCAAGTTTTCTGATAAGTTATTTTTCTGCGAAAAATTCGTTGAACTTTGGAGACATCATTAATAGAAATAATTTTTATGGCTGTTGAATAAGAAATGTTTTTTTCACAAGAAATGTATAAAATTACGGTACTGTATTAGACTTACAGTACCTAATTTATATACAGTACAGATGATGGTAAATTCAACTTACCCGCCTAAACTCTCTGTAGCGTGTAAGTAGTTCAGATGCTCGTCCACTATTGGTCCAGATTCGACCAATCCTGTCACGACACAAGTCGGCGATGACATTTTACCACATTTTATGAGTCTCTTTTAACATCTTTATATGAATACGGTCACAATTTTTTCGGCACGATATACGAATCTGTATTATATGAACCTGCATTACAGGGGGGTCGACTGTATATTAATAAATGTAAAACAAAAAAAATTATATTTAGGAAGTTAGTTTTAATATGAAAATAATATGAAATTATAATGAATAGTGCCATCTAGTTTCAAAAATGCTCAATGTTCTCATTTCTGACTTCCCAACAAGCAACGCGTGTGCAAATCTCTCACTAGTGCCTGTTTATAGAAAGAGTGTTGCCATTTTATATCTTATTTTGACTCAGTTCTCAATCTCCTGAGTACTACAGATCTGGTTTTTTATGCATGCATGATTTGGGCACCTAATTGCAACTCCTGACATGTACTTCTTCATACCTCTAAGCTGGTAAGGCGTGACTGCACCGTGATTTTATAAACAAGACATAGTCTTGTTAATAATTGTAATTTAATTAAATAATTTTAGAATAAACCTAAAGAAAAAAATTGGCTCGGAGCAGGACTCAAACCTACAACTCCCACTTCCCATGAGGATGCATTGCCAATTACACTACTGGACCTCAGGTTTGATTTTATTTTCCAGTATTTACATAGAAGACAGTAACTTTACTTAAAATTAATCAGTAATACATAATTATTATTGCCGATTTATAGTTTGATATTATACAGCTATTGATGTAGCTTTATTGTGATGTATCAGGTTTTTGTAAGATGTTTATATTTGTAGATATATGCCTTGCCAGTATGCGATAGCCGGCTGAGTGCTTTGTGTGGGCATTTACAGGACGAGGAGCAGTTGGCACTGTAATAATTGACGATGATTATATCATAAAGTTAAATATACTGGAAGAGAAGATTGGACTAGAGGTCTGGGTAATGTAATTGGCAATGGAACCACGGGGCAGATAATAGTTGCAGATTTGAGTCCTGCTCTGGGTCAATTCTTTTCTTCCAGTTTAATCTAAAATTATTTACTTAAATTATAATTATTAAATTTAATATGAGATGGTGCTTAATGCCTCCCTCTAGGGTCAAATTAATCAGTAATTCATAATTATTATTGTCAATTTATAGCCCAATATTATACAGCAGTTGATGTAGCTTTATTGATATTGTAATTGTCTAAAATACAGAGGTGAAATCATTACAGTTTATAAATAAAATAAACCAAAATAAAATTGTTAGATAAATGATCATGGGGTAGATAAAGATTTCGAAAATCATTTAGAATGTTAAAACATTCATATTGGTGAATTAGATCTAGAGAGAGAATTTTTTTGATAAAAACTTTGTTTAAATGGTTAGGTTAGTTTGCAAAGAACTAAAATCATTTATGTAATGTGTTTATTTTATTATTAATAATTTGTAAAAATCAGGGCCGGATCATCGCATAGACAAATGAGACAAATGTCTAGGGCCCGGATTTTAGAAGGGCCCGGTCAAACTGTCTATTTTGAAAAGATTTGTAAATAAGATAGTTTACTTTTCTGTTGGACAACTGTATATAATAAACAAATAAACAAAGATATATTGCTTTTTATATGGTTATTGTGAATTCTAAAATCTAAAGAAAATATGTTTTTATGTTCTTATGTGGGAGGGGGCCCGGTAAGAAGAAAATGTCTAGGGCCCCAAAGTGGGTTAATCTGGCCCTGGTAAAAATACATTATATTTAGTCTCTTTTTCATTTATTCTTGCTTTTGTAGTCAATTCTGAAGATGCTGAACCTTTCAAAAGATCTAAATCAATAGAAATGATCAGTTGTTTTCAGAATTGAGCCATTTTTTTAGTTTATTAATTAATTAGTTTGTTCTGAAGATAGTGTTCTAGTTAGCAACTTCCTATGGTTAAAGTCAAAATAAATAAATAGAAACACTTACTGACTAAATGAAAAATCAGAGATAAAATGTTAAGATAATCGAATTTTAAAATTACTGTTTATATCATTTGCTTTTTGTTCTTTAAATTGTCTGATTGAGTTGTATTTTCTTGTTCTTGTTATTTACTAAATTTAGAAAGAGAAATTATAATGGAAGAAACTTTTGAAATTGCTAATTCTTTACGTTTGAAGACTGCATCACCCATTGTTTTTTTGGCATTGGGAATAGTAGCCGATTTAAAGAGAGAGTATTCAGATGCTATTGACTTATATAAATCATGTAAGTAGTAATAATATTTTTAAAAGTTTATTTTCTTTTAGTGAATGTTTTTTTAAATTTTATATTGCAGTAAAGATCAAATTTTAATCATTATTGATAATATTAGAAATAATTATTGACAACTTGTGAGTTATCCAATTACAAATCATTTTAATTGCAAAATTTAATTAGTTAATGTATTGTTTGGCTAATTTATAAGTAATTGGTAGAGAATATGAAAGTATGCTGCTAAATAGTAAAATATAATTTGTTAGAGTTTAGTAAATTTCTTAATTTTGAAATTATAAATTTGTTGCATTTATATATAGTGGTACCTTGTACTTTGAACAGTTCTAATTTCAAATATTCCAAAGTTTGAGTGCTAAATTCAAGAGAAATTCAGTCTAGAGTTTAGATGATGCTCCTACATTTAAACTGCACATGCAATGAAAAAAATGTGCTTGTTGCATGAACATCATCTGTTGTGTGCCCAAGTTGTCTCCTGCTCTCACTGTGAAAGCATCTCTTACATTGCACTCATGTGTTTTCAAGACTTTTTTGCTTTATTTTTGGTGTGTTTAGTTTTATATATACAGATAGCCCTCATACAACACAGTTTTGAGAATTGAAGACATCCCCATACAAAACATCACAATTTCTAAGTGCTTACTTGAAAAAATATATATATATATATAAAATAACAGTGCAAACACTGTTATTTTATATATATATTTTTTTCAAGTGAGCAAGTGTGTTATCTCATATTTTCTCATGGAGTTTAGAATATTGAAATTTTCAATGTTTGTGCCTTTCACCTGGTTTTTTTTAATACAAATTGATTGTACAGTTTTTATTCTTCTTTGTCCTAGCTTCTTATTTTAGTATGAGGGCTAGCTGGGGATACAGAGTACTTTTACTCGTGTACCACTTAATTGGCAACTATTCTCTTGAATAGCCCTCTGTTTGTCTAACAAGGATGGTTTTTCTATTCAAAGAAAATCAAGGGTAGAGGACTTTAACTAATAAGTTCATTTACAGCTTGAATATTAATTTAAAGCAGAATCAGATGATTGCGTAATCACCCTTTTCCTTGTGTCAGGATTTCCGACACCAGTTAATCAATTATTTTATACACAGATTAACACGTGTTATCCCTAAACTCATGAATATCTAACATTAGTATTAAAGAAGCCATATTTATATAACAAATCAAAATATTTAATGGATTCAAAATATGAAATTATACAAAAGAATGAATCTAAACCTAATCTTAATTCTAATTCTTAACCTAAGATTATCTCTAAACCTAACGTGTGAGAGAGTTCACATCAATCTATCTCTGATCATATTACCTTCTTCTTTAGGTCTTTTGTATCTTTTTCTATATCCGAGGATCTTCTTCCTTTCTTGATTATTTCTCTTCTAATATTTTCTTTGGAAAGTCCTTTTAAATCTTCTCTTGTATACTTTGAATGTAGTACTCTTTCATAAGACGAGATCGTATGACAACCTTTCTTCGATGGACTGCCTCTATTGTATGGCGAGCTTCTTGCGTGGCAATACCTATCTTCGACGGACTGCCTTTGTCGTATGTCAGACTTCTTGCATGGCAATACCTCATTTTGACGGACTGCCTTGAATGGGGGAAAAACGTCCCTTTTATTTGCTCTCCAGTAATGTGTGCAAAAACTCGACTCATCATGAGTTGGCCTGGGAAAGGAAATCAACTTCCTTTCAAAATCGGATGCTTTTCTGTTTTTTTTAGAAACTTCATTGAAGTTGAAAAATATTAATTTCTCTTAATTTTCTAATCTTTTCTTCAACTTGTTATTTTGATTAAAATGACCCTCCCCTAAATTTCCATCTTCTCATATTAGCTTTCCTATAAATCAGGTGTTGCTGCTGTTAGTGATAGTGCTATAAATGAACTTAAAAATTGTCACTGTGCTTTATTTTATAGATTAAATTAAAAATTACTACATCAGAAGATTAATTTATTAAAGATAGGCAAATACACGCAAATGAAACTATCAGATTTTATGAAAAATGTAGAGAAAAAGCAAGATGTTTCTGATAATTGAGTTCGGTTTGATGGGAAAGCTTGGAAGATGATGATATTTTGCCAAAAAAAAAATCCTCGTTTAATAGTGTTTAGCAGTAAAGAAAAAATTAATAATAATGTGCAATAGATAGTTTTGATTGTGATTTAGTTAATTATTGAATTATTTAATAAATATATTTCTTTAATAAAAATTGAAGACAAAAACTGCCCAGAAAGGGATCACCATTTATTCTTTGTGTTTCAAGACTATACACTTCTTTGGTGACTGACCTTTCTTTGTAGGCTGCTTGTTGCCAGAAAATTACAGTCTTTTTAAAAACACAGACACATCCAATTAAAATTATAAAAATTTCTGAAAAAGGAACTGGTGACATACAATTTGTTTTGCTTACATCCATCTATGTCCATGCTAACAGCCTTTTTCAGAAAATTTTTATAATTTTAATTGGATGTGTTTGTGTTTTTTAAAAAGACTCTTTGTAATTTTCCAGTGACAAGCAGCCTACAAAAAAGGTCAGCTGCCGAAGAAGTGTATAGTCTTGGAACATAAAGAATATATGGTGATCCCTTTTTTGGGCAGTTTTTGTCTTCAATTTTTATTAAACAATAATTCTCCATTGGATGAAAAATTACGAAATATATTTCTCTTAATTACAAAAAAGAATAGTATAATTTTGCAAACTTTTGGAACCTAAAGCTCTATGTTTCATACTAGTCTTTTGTTTTGTACAGCATGGATTCGCATAACACAACACTTTTTTGGAACCTAACTACCATGTTATATGGGGATACTTGTATGTATAAAACTAACATTCTTATATACAGGATGATTCTAAATATATGTGAAAAATTTCAGGGACTGATTCTTTAAATAATTTTAATCATAAAAGTGTATATGAACATATGTTCAAAACAGCTTAGTTGTAATAACTGTTGAAAATGACTACTGCCAACTGTAACACAGGATCCTATCCTCCTTCACATTGATTGCTGTTTGTTCACAAATACCAGAGGTGTGTTGAATTATTTCACAGGATACAACAATGTAATTCTGTAATTTGTCAACATTTTCAATGGTTATTGTGTAAGGTCAGGAACAGATTAATTCACTTTCCATTATTTCTGATGGGAAAAACTGATGTGGACCTCAAATGATTTGGAGTTTTAATGGCCTTTCAAAACAAATTAGATTTGAAGTACAAGGCACCACTATCCTGGATATATTGATAAAAATATTCATTACTATTCATTTCATAAAATTTGTAGGTTTGAGTGCAAATGAAAAGTGCATAAGTGGATACTTTTTATTAACTAGAACATTTTTAAAGATTTACAAATATTCTGAAGCTAAATCAGCTGCTTTGACAGGTATAAAGTTTTATTATTGTATTTATGTATTTGAGAAAATGCTTATTTTGTTTATATATTTTAAATTAAGTGCTTCAAAAATACAGTTTCATTAAATTTCAGACATAATTTTACTGAATTATTAGGCAAAAATATACATGATATATATTATATATATATATATATCATGTATATTTTAATTACATGATAATTACATGTACATTTTAATTACATTTTAAAATCCAACATTTTTAATGCTAAATGATTGCAGTAACAAATTACTTAAAATTTAATTATTAATAGTAGTCTAAAAGTAGCTCATTGCATATTATGGCAATCATTTGGCATATATGTGATATAACACATTTGGACATTTTTATTTATTTCTAAAAAACTTTACATGCAAGAATTACTTCAAGTCATCTTTAAAGTTATAAGATAGTTACAAAATCTATGTAATATTTCTTGTACCAATGAGGAATATATCACAATATTAAATTTAAAAAAATTTGTATTTGTCAATTATAATACAATCTTCTTTTTAAAATATTTGAATCTCTGTTATAAACAATTCTGTATGCTCAAATCTTGCACCAGTTAATAACAGATTCAATGCATCTTATTTTTTCTTATTGATATTTCAGTTTGACCAAAGAACAAAACATATAAAATAAGAGTACAGGTATCTCTTGATTAATGCAGTTAATTAATCCGTCAATTCTACTGCATATATCAAAATCATGTTAATCAAAATATGGTATCTATGTTAAGTAAAGACAGCTGGTAAAGCTGCATAAATTAAAATTTTTGCCATGTATATAAAAAGATTGCTTCAGACTAAAAGGTGTTAAAGAGAAATAAAAGGAATATTTTAATCTTGAAAGCGCTTTCAACGTAAATATATATGTTGTCCTCAGGCAATTCAAAATCTTTTCGATTCTGAATTGCCTGAGGACAACATATATATTTACGTTGAAAGCGCTTTCAAGATTAAAATATTCCTTTTATTTCTTTTTAATGCCTCCTAGTCTGAAATTTCTAATTGAATTAACACAACTGTTGGCATGACATCCAATCTAAGTATTTAATATTAAAAAGATTGTTGCAATTAATTTCATACATTAATCAAGTCCTGCATTAAGCAAGGGATATTTGTAGTTTTGATGGAAAACCTTCTATCTGAAAACTTTTGTTAGGTAATATTAAGAAAATTAGAAAGATCTATCACAAATGTATTTTATTACTTATTACAATCATGAATTTTTGTATTTTTTATTACTCCATATAAAACATTTTTCTGTTTACTTTTGTGTATTTTGGGATTAAAATATTTCTTTCTATAGTACAGTTGAACTTGGTTCAACTGCACTATAGAAAGAAACAGTTGAACAGAAAGTTCAAGAGGAATGCAAAATAATTCAAATTATCCAACATTTGAATTAACCAATTTCATTGATAATTATTAAGTAATACAGAAATAGTATATTTATTTTGTTGTTGCATTTTCTTATTAAGATAAACACTGAGCAAAAACCTAAAGGGAAACTTGTCTAGACTTCAAAAAGTGAAAAGTGATTGTGAATTTTGAGCAATTAATCATTTATAAGCAAGAGATAAAAATCATCAGTAAAAACAAAACATTTCAGACATTGTTTTTAATCTCTGTTACATATTTGTTACAAACATGAAAGATTTGTCAAAAAGAAAATCATGTGGGATGAGAAAAATGTTTAAAAGGTGTGAATTACAAGAATATCATGTTAATTTTCACATGTACTCTGTTGTGTTATGATTTCATAATCATCTTAAAAACCACTAGAAACATTGATAACAAACAAAGGGCTCAGATTAGTGGAAAATTTTTTTGCTAGTTGAAAAGTTTGACAGTTTTTAACTTCTGAGAGATTTGTGAAATGATAATATTGACCAGAAACAACATCACGTATGATGTGTTATTCACTCTGTTTTTCTTTTTTTGCCAGCAATTTGCTCTCAGTTTGAATTATTCCTGTTGAAGTTTAGTAAATAAAACACAATTATAGTATTGTATTTTATTTGAAAAAGTTTGTAACTTTCATTTGTTTCTTTTTTGGTTGTTTTACACAATATACAAATTTTTCAAGTTCACCCAGTGAATGGAAGAAGTTATTCATAACATTAGTTTGAGCTTCTACAAATCATCATGTTTTTCTAGCACATCCACAGCTTCTGAAGTCATTGGTATAGGGATGGATTTTGCATCAATAGGATCATTTTCATCTTCTTCATCAGAAGATTCTGTAACTTTGTTCCTCATCTCTTCAACAATTTCTGTATCCGTAAGTTGTCCACATTTATATAGGAGTCATAAGTGATGCCAACTGTTCCCACTGTCAGTAACCCACTGTTCTGGAACTGGCATCACTACAGGTTTTTTTCTAATGATTTCAGAATTATGATTATGGCTAAAGCTTGCTTTATTAAAACAATTTGTGATTGTTTGTGACGTGATTTGTTTCCAAGCTTTGCTTATCATTCAAGCTGCATCAAGATCAATTTTCATTTGTGTATTGGAATCTATGTTTTCTGAGATATTCCAAATCACTTGATGTTACAAATGCTTGAGATTTTCAATAACACGATCCATTTGTTGCACAAAGGAAGTCATATTAGGTGGAAAATATGCAATTTTAATGCACTTTGGCTGATGAATGTTATGGCAGGCAGTGCAATTATCAATAAACATTAAAACTCTCCTATTAGTACTGTAAAATTTTTTATCTTGTGCTAAAGATATTTCTGAAACAATTCACTAGTCATCCAAGCCTTCTTGTTGGATTCATGCTGTACCGGTAAATTTTTTACTAATTTAAAACACCTTAGTTTTGCAGATTTTCTGATCATTAACATTGATAATTTTTTAGAGCCATCCATGTTTGTTCCTACTAAAATCATTATTTTTTTTTTTGCTGTTTTTGCCAATACTACATCAATCACCCTTAATTAAAGAGGAATGTTTTGTCTGGCATACACTTGAAAAAAGACCTGTTTTATCCCATTAAAAATATTTTTTGGTTCATAATCGGGAAGAAGATTGTGTAATGCACTAATCCATTCATCAGCCTTTTCATTAGTATCTACCTATGCATGTTCATCACAAATCTTTCTAAATTTTAAGTTATTTCTAACATTAAAACCATTAAACCAACCTGAGCTTGCTTTAAAATCAGCAATTCCTATTTTCTTGGCAAACTCTTCTGCTTTGGTACATATCAGTGAGCCACTTAAAGGTACCTTATGTTTTTGCAATTGTTGAAATCACTTTTAAATGTATTCATCAATTGCAGGATACTTGGCTCCTCTCGTATGTTTTCTGCTTGCATCATCATGTTTATTTCAACAGTCTACGATTTTAGTTTTATCCTTTAGGAAAGTCAATAAAATGTTTGGGGGTATGCCAAATTCTTTGGCAATATTACGCTTTCTTTTTATTCCTTTTTCTACTTTGTTAATTACCTCAACTTTTTTTCCAAAGATAAAGAATTATTGTGTGATCCATGCTTCGACACGATACTATACAGTAAAGAAATGCAATTAAACTACAATAAAGTAAACTACCACTATTCCAAAATATGGTACAATAAAGGAACAGAACAGTAGGCCTACAGTAAGTACTGTATTACACTAAACGATTAAAGATGAATCACTAGCACTTGAAACCTAGCACATGACATAATGCGGTGGGAATTTCGAACATTCAAGAAATGTTAAATGCATTAAATGTTTAACAATAGGACACCTACTGCTTTTTATTCATTGTACTATATATAGCTTATCAGTAAACCACAAATTAAGACACAAAAGGAGGAAGGACAACTGCAGGGGGTAGGCAAGAATTTCAAGGAAACAGATATTCTGCAATGGTAAAATTTTAGTAATTTTCAAAATATAAAGCTAATTCCACTTCAAATTATTTAAATTAAACAGATAATTTTAAGATTACATGTAATAGGATACTCAAGGGGAATTTGTAAAATTTGAATCAATCAAGTTAGACTGTATGGCATTTAAACTAAAATTGCAAATTTAATATGCCTTGATGAGAGCTTATTGAAACAATAAACTAATTGTGGTGTAACAGTAAAGGAGTTTATATACATGAATTGATAGGAGAAAAGAGTTTCAATAAATTTCATCACAAGATCATGATTAATAGATTCTCAATGACAATATTATTATTATTATTAAATTATTAATAAATTAACTGGTATATTTACTGTAGAAAATCCATCTTTAATTTTCCATATTTATTTTGTGTGAACAAGTACTTTCAGTTCTTGATTGAATGTAATTTTTAATAATAATTCATTTACTAAATCATTAGTATTTGAAAGAAATATTTTGTAGTTAATTTATTATTTATTATTATAGTGTCATATTTCATATTTGAGTAAAAGTTTTTGTTAATAAAGGGTTGAAATTGGAACTATCATCTAAATCTTCAGTTACAGTGAACATTAGAAACATGTTGCATTTATACTTAGCAGAAGCTCTAGCTGGACAGCATATTTGGAAACAAGCTCTTCAGTTTTTAGATAAGGTAATAATTTAATTGGCTAATTTTTGTGATGTGAAAGAAGTATTCATTTGAAATTATTGTGTAATAAGGCAATGGCGAAATTAGGAAGGACCCAAAAATGCCTCGAATCATTATGCAAGATCTATTTAAAAATGAATGAAATTGATAAAGCTAAAGAGGTGAGAATATCAAACTGTTATTTTGTTTTTGATTTGTATATTAAGTGGAATTAATAATTTTTTGTCTATTATGAGAACATGTTCTTAAGAAATGCTACAATTTTGAGTCAATAAAAGTAAAAGAAATTTGAAAGTGCTAATGTTTTCGATACTTTTTTTCTACTGAATTGGTATTACTAGAAAAATTAATTAGTTAAACAAATGCTGAAGTTTGCAAGAAGCTATAAAATATCTTTTTCATTAAACAATTTAATACAAACAAATTTAAACATCCTTACAAAATCCGATACATTACATCACATCAACAACTGTCGTATGACATCGGGCTAAATAACGACAATTTGGCAATTTAATAAAAAATATTTTCTGGCTTCTTGAAAACTTGAGTGTTTAAATAATCAATTTACTCATGTGGAACTGTCACATCCCCAAACTCATTGACATTACTAAATTGAAATTATTAAATGTTAAAATAATTTAATTTCTAATAGAATTTTATGATTGGATTAGAATTAATACAAATAATAATATGAAATACAACTATTTCGTCATATTTTGTGTATGTACTGTATATTAGTTGCGTGTGTGTGTGTAGTATACCAGATGAAAGCGATAGCTGGCTGATTACTATGGAGGATAGCCATGGATGCTTAAGTTGTTCCATGACATGTATGGTTATATCTAAAGTAATAGTTCTGGAAGGAAAGATCACTCAGAGCTGCTGGTATTGTAAATGGCAATGCATTTGTATATTAAGTGGGAGTTGCAGGTTTAAGTCCCATTTCAGGCTGATTCTTTTCTTTCAGAAAATTGTAAAAAGTAATAAAATGAGTCAAAGTTTACAAATACTGCCTCATTATACATTAAATTATTAGTGGAATAAAATCCTATATCATTGTGCCTTTCCAGCTTCATATGTTTTTGTTTTTATGATAAAATATTTAAAGTACTTTCAAGAAGGGGTTATTAGGAAAACTGCCACCCAAAACTATTGCCTAGCTATCTTTTATCACCATTCAGCCCTGGTCAATGGCCCCAGTACTGTGGCATTGTGGACTGATATCTAGAGATATGCTGGGACACTTCCGAGCAGAACTGGACTATCGTGTTGACATCTATCATGTTGTTATTGTTGTTGTATGATATTTTAGGTATGAGTAAATTGGCTTTACTTTTGCACCATTTTGTTTGAATAACCCTGTATTGTAATAAAGTAAGTAATGTAAGTATAGTAATAAAAGAATTTTTTATTTTTTTGATATTTATATTAATAAGTAATCTTTTATAGTTATGTGCAGAATTAAGAACAAATGGAGAATGTTTGCAGACACTTCAGTTAGATGCAGCCATTCACATTTTTGAAAATGATTATAAAGAAGCTGAACATAAGTAAATTCATATTATTAATACTTTGTTTATTAAGCAGTTTAATTTTAACAGCATTAAATTTTATAGCATTTTCTAGTTGTATAATTCAAATTCTATTATTTATTATCTATGAACTAATTATGTGATGATTTGTAAATAGTTATTAATTATTCATAAAATATGAGGTTTTTTAGAAAAAAGCTTATTATTTTATAATGAAAATAAATAATTAACATATAAAGTGTGCTTCATACATAAAATATTTTTATTGTACATTATATAGATGTATAACAACAAAAACATCAATCAATTCTATTGGATATGTTAAATGAACTGCTGGATTATTTATTTCTAACTGTTAAATTAGCCTCATTTTGACCCAATAAATAATCTGGCAGTTTGGCATACTATTATAAAGATTATTTAAAAATAATAAAAATGTCATGCTCTGTCCATAAAACATTTCAGATATGAAAATCTCTTCAGTAACTGTACTAGCATTAACTATAACACAACCTTTTTGCTTATACAGTTAATGTTTATTTTTCTAACGTTTTCATTCTTCCTAATTGATTTTCTCCAGTAATATCTGAATTTACAATTTATAATGAACAAAGACAATTATTCCAGAACAGTTTTTAAAATTCACATTTTAGAACAAGATAAATTTTGAGAATGCACAAGCTGGTTCTTAAAAATTATACAAGAAATCCTTGTTAATTTGAACTCGGATAGTTTGAAATCCCATTAGTTTATAACTGTACTATTTGTCCAGGCTGGAGTATAGAGATTTACACATTAAAGAATTCTGTTAGTTCGAAATATGGCTACTTCAAAATTTGAAGTGAAAATTCCGTCCAAACTGTGATATGCATATGTTAACTCATCCATTTATATCGAAATGCCTCCATACTATAAGAGATCAATAGATCAAAAATAACTATAATTTGGTCAATATGGCTTCACTTTTACAGCAACACATTTTCAGATATCAACTTACTCATGGACTACCCTTTATTCTCTTCTCACAAAATACAGCTGTGTTTTGAGATTGCAAGATTGAGCTACAAGTAGTGGATTGAGATATTTGTAGGGCTCTAGGCTAGTACATTTGGGCAACTTACTACTTTTTAGGCCACTTTAAAAATAATGTGGGCTACAGTTTGAGAAATTTTGCTTTACTTTTTATAAAACCTATCTGGTAACCTATACTTTATTTATATTATTAATTATTAATGAAAATAGCATTCTGTATTCCTTGCTGTATTCCACTTGTTTAATAAATTACATTAGTTACATGGCATTTGCATATTGTATAGCAATATGTAAATCTTGGATAATTCGAAACTCGATAATTTCAAGTTGAGATTATTTTGTCTTTTAAATTTTGGACTAATGAGGATTTCCTGTATATACATAAAAAATGGAACAACATTAATAATATATATTAATATTGTTTCACTAATAATATAACATAATAATATATTTACTTTTCATGATATTATAATGTTATATTTCAAATAACATTCAAATATTGCTTATGGATATTTTTTTTGAGGGGAGTCATTTTCTGTTCATTTTGAAAATAAGTAGCAATTTTGTTAAATCGATACAAAATTAAAGAAATTGATACGTATAACCCAAGTTTTATATAAATTTATTTATTCAAATATAAAATTTAATGTCGATAAATTAATTTTANGACGGCACTTTTTAGGGGGCGGCAAAATTTCACAATAAATAAGAATATCTTGTAAGAATTTGAATCGTTTTATTTCATATCTTTGTCCACCTACGATTCGGACCGATCGAAATAAGCACGGAATAGTGTTACCATCCAGACAGTCCGGGAATCGACTAACCATGCATTACCTGGCAACCTTTTTTTTTTCGCTTGTACGAATTATACACCTTTTATACACCTCCAATATCCAATAGAGCTAAGTCACTTGCATTACTCCTATCCAAGTCTCCGTATTCACTAACTGTAACTGATTTAGAACCAGCAAGCACTGCACATTATTCTTCGCATTGCAAAATGACATTCCGTCAGGATCTTCTGTTCGAACAAACCTCACCTGCCGTGCGGGTCAGCGATTTTAAAAAGGTAGCAACATTAGCACGGAATTTTTTATTACTTATTCTGTGATGAAACTGAATTTTAGTCTTTTAAATTGAGATACCTAAATAAGGGGGACGAAATTTTCCTCTGCCCCAGGCGGCTGACACCCATGCTATGCCACTGGATAATTTATTTAAAAATTTTAGTTACAGTTACGATCTCTAGATTGCACCACAGTCAAATTTTTAATACTGTTGATAACTGCACTATTAATTACCTCAGTACAACTACCTTTGCTTTGGTCAAATTTTAAATTTTGTATAGCATGTACATTTTACAAGCTTGCACAAAGTAATTTATAAATATTCAATATAGTTCCCAATATACACAAATACAGCGTGTAGGTGAGACAAGATGTAATGAACAGCACTAAACAGCATTTCTGTTGGTATGGTTGAAACATGATGCTGGTTAGTCTTTCAGCATGGTCAATGAAATTTAGTCATCTCAGTAATTCTGTAATGTCATGTAATCCTGTAACAAAAAGTCACAAAGTTGTAAGGTTTAGTGATACAGCAATACAGAATGTCTGATTGTGTGAACAGAGTTTAGGAAAATTAAAGCAATTCTGGAATAACTATAGTATTCAATACAAGAAATAATAATAATATGGCAATAGCCGAAAAAATGTTGAAATAAAATGGCTTAGCTAAGAAGCCATTTATTGCAACATTTTTGCAGACATTTATTAAGAAAATTTGAAAAGATGCAGGAAAACTGTGTTTTAAAAGTGAAATTGGAACATTAGTTACTTCATTTCTGTTCAGTTCAATCATTTGTTATATTACTGTCTACTTACATTATTGTGTGTTTACAGTAGGAAAAGTTTGTCTCACTTATCAAACCACGGTTTTGATTTTTACATAAAACCAAAACAGAGCTTTAAAAGGAAACAAAAAAGAAAATCTGTTTTTATTTCAAAAAACTCTTTTTAAATATAAATACAGAAAACCTACTGGTGTTCCAATTAAGACTATCAAATGGTAAAGCAGAGTTTGTCTTATAACGAGTCTGTTTTAATCAAGATAGAAAGTTCAGTTGGTTAAAGAAATTTTTATTTGCTTTGTATTTCCAGAATAATCCTGAAATGTATAGAAGGTTTTCTGCATTTATATTACATTAAAAAGTTTACAGTGTATAAAAAAAGTATAAATATAATATTTATATTATATTAAGCCTGCCATAGTGAATTAGTTTCTCAATTATTGTATAAAACTTTTTTTTGATACTAATGGTTAAAATTTCATGTCAGTTTGAATTAAAATGAAATATTCACTTTTTCACCTGCAGGAAAAATTTGCAAATTAATAAACTGCATTTAAAATTTTTTACTGAATTGACTCAATTAAATAGCTAAATAGAAGTTATATCATAATTTTATACACATTATTTTTTTCATTTTTTATATTTTTTTATAGATTTACTATACAGGGTTTTCAAAAGTAACATATGAAATGTTGCTTTATCGTAAAGCATACATAAGAAAGGAAATCAGGATATCCTATGAGATTTAAGATGTCAATTGCAAAACAGTANTTTTATACACATTATTTTTTTCATTTTTTATATTTTTTTATAGATTTACTATACAGGGTTTTCAAAAGTAACATATGAAATGTTGCTTTATCGTAAAGCATACATAAGAAAGGAAATCAGGATATCCTATGAGATTTAAGATGTCAATTGCAAAACAGTAATGACATTAGCAAACATCTGGCTTTAAAGCATGTTCAAGCTTTAAAGCCAGATGATCTGATATGCATGTAATGTTAAATGTTTATGTAGAACATCATGTACTGTCCATCGTGGGACATGCAGTTTTTAAGTTGCTTCGCAAACCAGTATTGTTGGGCTTCACTAAAACATGGTTTTGATGTTGGTGACTGTCGGATTTGAGCTTCAAGGTCTACTGACAACTTCTGTTTCTGTTCACTACTAATCTCTAAAAAGATTTTCATCCAACTTTTGATAGAGTTTATATATGGTGGATCTTTTTGTATATGGTTCAATACTTTTGCTTCACAGTTTTCAGTGATTTTGACTCTGACACTTAAATAACATTTGCCATTTTCTTTTCAAATGCTTCTATCTGCAGCAACAATAGTGGTCTGTTTTTGAGATGCAAAGAAAAAACTTAAAAGGTTTTGCTGACAGTTACTGAAAATTACATGTTAATCTGATTTCCTTAAATACATAATACTTTTCATAAACCATTGCTTCTTTTCAGAAACCCTGTAGAATCTGATCATTATCCATAAATGAACTAAATTACACAATTATTACACTTCAAAATTAGAACTATTGGTTGCTTTTTATCTAGATAATTTATTATTTATAAGTTTTGTTGTAAGATTATTAATGTAGTATTCTTAGATTGCAGAAAGCGATTGGTTTAAAATACGAAGGTTCCACACTCTATTTATTGGGACTTTTATACTGGAATACATCAAGAACTAAAGAATCTTTTGACTATTTTATGAAGGTGATAATATTAGAAAGAGAAAATTATATAATTTAACATTTAATATCAATATTTAAAAAAGTAAATTTATTTTTGAAAAATATCATATAGATAAATTATTTTTATAAGCTGAGATATTTTAAATAGTACAGTGTTGTTTTAACTATAGTGGATTTTAAATACTTTCATATATAAGTTAATATTTCTAAAATATAAACTATAATTAAGTTTAGCAAGTCATATTTATGATGATATGAAAGATTTTAATATCTTGTTAACTATCTTGTTAATACCTTGTTGTATATAATAGTTAAAATATCTATATGATTTTGAAAATATGATGTGCAAACCATTTTTATTAATGTGTGGGTGGAATGTATTTTACTTGAAGGGTGCCTAATGGTATGCTGGACTAAGTCAAGGCATAGCTACAGGGAAAATTATTTTGTTTATGTGCTATATGTGTATGTATTAGTTTTTAGGAATTTCTTGACTATATAACACATGTTTAACATGGCAGCCTTCTTTAATGTGATGTATGTTCTGTTGTCAAGCCTAATGTTTCTAGACTTCTGTATAGTGTGTGTGATATGACATCTGTGNTAACTATAACACAACCTTTTTGCTTATACAGTTAATGTTTATTTTTCTAACGTTTTCATTCTTCCTAATTGATTTTCTCCAGTAATATCTGAATTTACAATTTATAATGAACAAAGACAATTATTCCAGAACAGTTTTTAAAATTCACATTTTAGAACAAGATAAATTTTGAGAATGCACAAGCTGGTTCTTAAAAATTATACAAGAAATCCTTGTTAATTTGAACTCGGATAGTTTGAAATCCCATTAGTTTATAACTGTACTATTTGTCCAGGCTGGAGTATAGAGATTTACACATTAAAGAATTCTGTTAGTTCGAAATATGGCTACTTCAAAATTTGAAGTGAAAATTCCGTCCAAACTGTGATATGCATATGTTAACTCATCCATTTATATCGAAATGCCTCCATACTATAAGAGATCAATAGATCAAAAATAACTATAATTTGGTCAATATGGCTTCACTTTTACAGCAACACATTTTCAGATATCAACTTACTCATGGACTACCCTTTATTCTCTTCTCACAAAATACAGCTGTGTTTTGAGATTGCAAGATTGAGCTACAAGTAGTGGATTGAGATATTTGTAGGGCTCTAGGCTAGTACATTTGGGCAACTTACTACTTTTTAGGCCACTTTAAAAATAATGTGGGCTACAGTTTGAGAAATTTTGCTTTACTTTTTATAAAACCTATCTGGTAACCTATACTTTATTTATATTATTAATTATTAATGAAAATAGCATTCTGTATTCCTTGCTGTATTCCACTTGTTTAATAAATTACATTAGTTACATGGCATTTGTATATTGTATAGCAATATGTAAATCTTGGATAATTCGAAACTCGATAATTTCAAGTTGAGATTATTTTGTCTTTTAAATTTCGGACTAATGAGGATTTCCTGTATATACATAAAAAATGGAACAACATTAATAATATATATTAATATTGTTTCACTAATAATATAACATAATAATATATTTACTTTTCATGATATTATAATGTTATATTTCAAATAACATTCAAATATTGCTTATGGATATTTTTTTTGAGGGGAGTCATTTTCTGTTCATTTTGAAAATAAGTAGCAATTTTGTTAAATCGATACAAAATTAAAGAAATTGATACGTATAACCCAAGTTTTATATAAATTTATTTATTCAAATATAAAATTTAATGTCGATAAATTAATTTTATTACAAAACTAGCAAAGATATCTTTCATTACTCAAGAAAATTTTACATTACACATTGTAGAAAATTTTAAAAAATGACAGCTTAAATTCAAAAATAATTTTTATTATAAAGCAGATTGATATACGTATTTAGTATTGGGGTAAAGTTAATACGGTTTTGTTATTATGAAGGAAACAATGGTCAGTTAGCTTAAAACGTCCATGAATACTTTGTATCTTTGGAGGTATGTGCACAAATGAAGCTGAAAACCAGATGTGAATTCACTTATAGAATGACTTATTTGTCAGTCATTTCACTCAACCATTCACTCTCACTCATTTAAAAGTACTAATTGATTCAAAAAGTGAACTCATTGTGTGACATTTCAAAAGCTAAGTATGTTTGAAAACTTGATCTAGGACTTACTATTAAAAATGTAACAACATAAAGTTAACAGTATAAAACAACCTTCATAAACCCTTGTACTTGTCCTGTACTTGTTCACAGTGTGATGTTCAATAGTGCTCTAAATGCTATAGAATGCCATAATTTTGTCAATCAGCTATTTAAGCCACTGTTTGTAGATAGGGCTGTTTTTTCAGATAAAAGGTAATAGTTGACTTTCTTCTGAATAAGAGAAGGTGATTTTTGGAAAGTTTGGTTGCATTTGCTATATATACTAATAGAAAAATGTTATTCATTTTCACTCTCTGTAACTGAGTTGTTAAGACTTAAAATGTTCTCTAGAGACATATCTATATCTAGAGTATAGAATAAGTCTTAATAATTCAGTTACAAAGAGTGAAAACTAATGTTGAAACTAATTATTAAACTAATTGTAAAACTAATTGTAAAACTAATTACAAAGAGTGAAAACTAACTTGTTCTCAGAAGATCTTGACAAATGTTTGGGATGGATCCCACCTACATCCAACAATTA
Organism: Centruroides sculpturatus; assembly: GCF_000671375.1. Lineage (NCBI taxonomy): Eukaryota > Metazoa > Arthropoda > Arachnida > Scorpiones > Buthidae > Centruroides > Centruroides sculpturatus. The sequence goes on along the minus strand of NW_019386299.1, from coordinate 40,094 downwards.
TAAAAGGTTTGTTGGAGCACTGTTTAGCGTAGCCAAGAAATGTATACCTAGAGGATATCGCAAGATTTATATCCCAGGATGGAGTGAAAAAAGTGAATCACTATATAGGAAGTTCCTGGAATCTGGTGATCTTGAATTAGGGGATGAACTACTTCATAGCTTAGATGATGCCAGGCGCCTTAGATGGATAAACACTGTACAAAATTTGGATTTTACAAAGTCAAGTAGGAAGGCATGGTCCTTGCTTAGAAGATTGGGAGGAGCAACTGTCAAATCAGGTAGAGAAATCTTGATTACTCCAAATAGTATTGCAGAACATATACTAAACATATCTAGAGCTCCTAGAGATCGTGAATTCACAATTAAGATTAAAAAAGAACTTACGTCCATTAAAGCTAAATGTTTAAATGATACAGCGTACTCTCTACCTTTTGATACTGAAGAAATCTATGCTGCCCTTAAACAAATAAAAGCTGGTAAAGCCCCTGGAAATGATGGTGTCCATCCTGAATTCCTGTTACACAGCGGCAAGTATACTAAGCAATGGCTGGCTCGCTTCTTTACTGACATCTTACAGAAAGGTGAAATTCCTTTCGCTATGAAACAAGCTAAAATCATAGCTATCCTGAAACCTGGAAAACCTAACGATAGACCAGAGAGCTATCGACCTATCTCACTCTTGAGTGTGATGTATAAGCTATTAGAGAGACTTCTTTACAACAGATTGAGCAATACAATTTTTGAGAATATTCCGGTAGAGCAGGCTGGTTTTCGACCGAATAGGAGCTGCTCAGACCAGGTACTAGCCTTCACTACTTTTGTGGAGGCTGGATACCAAAGGCAATTAAAAACATCTGCAGTATACATCGATCTCACTGCAGCATATGATACTGTCTGGCGGCATGGCCTAATCTATAAGCTGCTTCGAGTGATACCCTGCTTAAAAATAGTTAAAATAATTGATGAGATGTTAAATAACCGACCCTTTCAAGTTGTCATGGGAAATTCGAGAAGTAGCATACGAAAACTAAATAATGGCCTACCTCAAGGCTCTGTCCTGGCACCACTGCTTTTTAGTCTTTACATAGCTGACTTGCCTCAAACAAAGGCAAGGAAATTTGGATATGCAGACGATTGGGTGATTGCCACGAGACATAAAGACCTTGCAATTACTGAAAAGATCCTGACAGAGGACTTATCAACCTTAGGACAATATTTTCGCCAGTGGAGACTTCAATTGAGTAAAACAAAAACTGAAGCTTCATGCTTTCATCTTAATAATAAGCTGGCAAATGAAGAATTAAAGGTTTACTTTGACAACAATTTATTGAAACATAATATGAACCCGAAATATCTTGGCGTCACTTTGGATAGAACTTTATCTTTTAAAACACATCTGATGAATTTAGCTGCCAAGGTTAATACCAGAAACAACATCCTCCAAAGACTATGTGGAACTACATGGGGTTCTTCGCCGTCCACCTTACGGATCTCTGCTCTTGGCTTGGTTTTCTCTGCAGCAGAATACTGTGCACCGGTATGGATGAACAGTACTCACATTAAAAAACTGGATGCCCAACTAAATGCTACTCTACGTATCATAACAGGTACTCTTAAATCAACTCCTATTCACTGGTTACCTATTTTGAGCCATATCCCTCCATCTGCACTCCGAAGGGACAGCACTTTGCTCAGGGAATATAGGAAAATATTGTCTAATCCACAACTTCCGATCCATCAGGATATTGATGACCTCAACATAAATCGACTTAAATCAAGACACCCTCCTCTTATAAGAGCTAAATCCCTGCATTCCAATAATTTCAACCTCACTGAATCTTGGAAAAGGCTCTGGGCTGATGTCTCTCCGGTGGACAGTCGACAACTTCCTTGTATCACAAAGCGACCACCTGGATTTGAGTTATCCAGAAATCTTTGGAGTGTGTTAAATAGGATTCGGACCAAACATGGGTTGTGCAGGGACAGTCTTTTTAGGTGGGGAAAAGTTGCATCCCCACAGTGTGACTGTGGTGCTGAAAGACAGACTATACATCATATCTTGGAAGATTGTCCAGTAAGATCTTTTCCGGGACAACTGAGTGACTTCCTGATTATGACTGAAAGTGCTTTAAACTATATTTCTAACTTAGATTTACATTTATGATTTGTGTTCTTACTTTTTCTGCTTTCTGTTCTTGTTAACAATTAGATGTGTAGCCATACGCTAAATAATAGTATCTTTCTTATAACTAAGATATTTTTTTAAACTTGTAGATGATTGATGGATTTATTTGCTGCTGTTAAGTAATATATAAACCTTTCCTCATTTTTCAATTTTTATCATCTATATTAAAGTTTGAATTTAAATATAATAAAAAAAACATTAGATGAAAATAATATTTTGGAAAAAACTATTAATATTTATTCATAAAATACATTATGTATATTGGATGATCCAGAAGTTGTGCAAAACTTTAAATATGATATTTTTCTGCATTTTGACACTAGTGCAAAATGATTTTACAGAAATGCACAGAATTACATGGGATTTTTTTCAAAGGGAGATAGTTTCAGTAGCGTAGCGTAGTGGGGGCGGCCTGCCCCGGACAGCACTTTTTAGGGGGCGGCAAAATTTCACAATAAATAAGAATATCTTGTAAGAATTTGAATCGTTTTATTTCATATCTTTGTCCACCTACGATTCGGACCGATCGAAATAAGCACGGAATAGTGTTACCATCCAGACAGTCCGGGAATCGACTAACCATGCATTACCTGGCAACCTTTTTTTTTTCGCTTGTACGAATTATACACCTTTTATACACCTCCAATATCCAATAGAGCAAAGTCACTTGCATTACTCCTATCCAAGTCTCCGTATTCACTAACTGTAACTGATTTAGAACCAGCAAGCACTGCACATTATTCTTCGCATTGCAAAATGACATTCCGTCAGGATCTTCTGTTCGAACAAACCTCACCTGCCGTGCGGGTCAGCGATTTTAAAAAGGTAGCAACATTAGCACGGAATTTTTTATTACTTATTCTGTGATGAAACTGAATTTTAGTCTTTTAAATTGAGATACCTAAATAAGGGGGACGAAATTTTCCTCTGCCCCAGGCGGCTGACACCCATGCTATGCCACTGGATAATTTATTTAAAAATTTTAGTTACAGTTACGATCTCTAGATTGCACCACAGTCAAATTTTTAATACTGTTGATAACTGCACTATTAATTACCTCAGTACAACTACCTTTGCTTTGGTCAAATTTTAAATTTTGTATAGCATGTACATTTTACAAGCTTGCACAAAGTAATTTATAAATATTCAATATAGTTCCCAATATACACAAATACAGCGTGTAGGTGAGACAAGATGTAATGAACAGCACTAAACAGCATTTCTGTTGGTATGGTTGAAACATGATGCTGGTTAGTCTTTCAGCATGGTCAATGAAATTTAGTCATCTCAGTAATTCTGTAATGTCATGTAATCCTGTAACAAAAAGTCACAAAGTTGTAAGGTTTAGTGATACAGCAATACAGAATGTCTGATTGTGTGAACAGAGTTTAGGAAAATTAAAGCAATTCTGGAATAACTATAGTATTCAATACAAGAAATAATAATAATATGGCAATAGCCGAAAAAATGTTGAAATAAAATGGCTTAGCTAAGAAGCCATTTATTGCAACATTTTTGCAGACATTTATTAAGAAAATTTGAAAAGATGCAGGAAAACTGTGTTTTAAAAGTGAAATTGGAACATTAGTTACTTCATTTCTGTTCAGTTCAATCATTTGTTATATTACTGTCTACTTACATTATTGTGTGTTTACAGTAGGAAAAGTTTGTCTCACTTATCAAACCACGGTTTTGATTTTTACATAAAACCAAAACAGAGCTTTAAAAGGAAACAAAAAAGAAAATCTGTTTTTATTTCAAAAAACTCTTTTTAAATATAAATACAGAAAACCTACTGGTGTTCCAATTAAGACTATCAAATGGTAAAGCAGAGTTTGTCTTATAACGAGTCTGTTTTAATCAAGATAGAAAGTTCAGTTGGTTAAAGAAATTTTTATTTGCTTTGTATTTCCAGAATAATCCTGAAATGTATAGAAGGTTTTCTGCATTTATATTACATTAAAAAGTTTACAGTGTATAAAAAAAGTATAAATATAATATTTATATTATATTAAGCCTGCCATAGTGAATTAGTTTCTCAATTATTGTATAAAACTTTTTTTTGATACTAATGGTTAAAATTTCATGTCAGTTTGAATTAAAATGAAATATTCACTTTTTCACCTGCAGGAAAAATTTGCAAATTAATAAACTGCATTTAAAAATTTTTACTGAATTGACTCAATTAAATAGCTAAATAGAAGTTATATCATAATTTTATACACATTATTTTTTTCATTTTTTATATTTTTTTATAGATTTACTATACAGGGTTTTCAAAAGTAACATATGAAATGTTGCTTTATCGTAAAGCATACATAAGAAAGGAAATCAGGATATCCTATGAGATTTAAGATGTCAATTGCAAAACAGTAATGACATTAGCAAACATCTGGCTTTAAAGCATGTTCAAGCTTTAAAGCCAGATGATCTGATATGCATGTAATGTTAAATGTTTATGTAGAACATCATGTACTGTCCATCGTGGGACATGCAGTTTTTAAGTTGCTTCGCAAACCAGTCTTGTTGGGCTTCACTAAAACATGGTTTTGATGTTGGTGACTGTCGGATTTGAGCTTCAAGGTCTACTGACAACTTCTGTTTCTGTTCACTACTAATCTCTAAAAAGATTTTCATCCAACTTTTGATAGAGTTTATATATGGTGGATCTTTTTGTATATGGTTCAATACTTTTGCTTCACAGTTTTCAGTGATTTTGACTCTGACACTTAAATAACATTTGCCATTTTCTTTTCAAATGCTTCTATCTGCATCAACAATAGTGGTCTGTTTTTGAGATGCAAAGAAAAAACTTAAAAGGTTTTGCTGACAGTTACTGAAAATTACATGTTAATCTGATTTCCTTAAATACATAATACTTTTCATAAACCATTGCTTCTTTTCAGAAACCCTGTAGAATCTGATCATTATCCATAAATGAACTAAATTACACAATTATTACACTTCAAAATTAGAACTATTGGTTGCTTTTTATCTAGATAATTTATTATTTATAAGTTTTGTTGTAAGATTATTAATGTAGTATTCTTAGATTGCAGAAAGCGATTGGTTTAAAATACGAAGGTTCCACACTCTATTTATTGGGACTTTTATACTGGAATACATCAAGAACTAAAGAATCTTTTGACTATTTTATGAAGGTGATAATATTAGAAAGAGAAAATTATATAATTTAACATTTAATATCAATATTTAAAAAAGTAAATTTATTTTTGAAAAATATCATATAGATAAATTATTTTTATAAGCTGAGATATTTTAAATAGTACAGTGTTGTTTTAACTATAGTGGATTTTAAATACTTTCATATATAAGTTAATATTTCTAAAATATAAACTATAATTAAGTTTAGCAAGTCATATTTATGATGATATGAAAGATTTTAATATCTTGTTAACTATCTTGTTAATACCTTGTTGTATATAATAGTTAAAATATCTATATGATTTTGAAAATATGATGTGCAAACCATTTTTATTAATGTGTGGGTGGAATGTATTTTACTTGAAGGGTGCCTAATGGTATGCTGGACTAAGTCAAGGCATAGCTACAGGGAAAATTATTTTGTTTATGTGCTATATGTGTATGTATTAGTTTTTAGGAATTTCTTGACTATATAACACATGTTTAACATGGCAGCCTTCTTTAATGTGATGTATGTTCTGTTGTCAAGCCTAATGTTTCTAGACTTCTGTATAGTGTGTGTGATATGACATCTGTGCAAGAAAATTGTGCCATTCTAAAAAAAAAAAACACTCAGATATTTTTATACTTTTTATTTCAAAAAATAATACATTTTTATAATAATTTTATTTTTCAAGCTTTCCTTTGAGCAAAATTATCAATTATGTTGTTTAAATTTGCTTCACAAAACATTTCAGATTGTAAAATGAATAAAAAATAACTATATTTCTAAAAATCTTAAAAAGTTAAAATATAGAATAGTCTCTGACTTGTGAGTTAAAATACTCAATTGGCACCGATTCCGAGGTAACGAATTACACTTGAAACAGTTAACCTTAAAAAAATGTTTATTTTACTTTTTTCTTATCCGTATGCATTTCGCCTTCTTTCTTCAACCTCATTGGTGCTTTTATACCATACAAATCTATCCCAGTATGCATCTAACGATATTCCACTATTTAAATTTATATTTTCTTTATACAATATTTTTTATGTTATTTCTATTAATTTATTACAATGTTGGAACAAAGGAGATTCTTTATACTTTAGTCATATTGCCACTTCATGTTCTTTTAGTCTTTTCTTCAGCTTCTGTTTTGTTTCACCCACGTAGCATTTTGATTGAGAGCATGTACATGAGAGTTATATATTGCTACTGATATGAATAGTTATATATAAACTATTCATATAAGGAAAGAGGTCATACCATTTAGTTATTTTCTCATTCTTTACAATATATATGATACTTATGAAATTGTCATACTTACTAAGAGTCTCTTCAGGATATCCATTTAACATGTACTGTACTTTTTAAATACTTGTTTTTCTTCTTTTTTTATAATTTCTGTGAGTGTAGTTTTTGCTAAAATTTTCCTTAATTCTATAAAAAATGTGTTTTTTTTTAATATCTAAATGGTATGACCTCTTTCCCTATATAAATAGTTTTTATGAAAAATATAAAAGTAAATTTAATGATCTGTCTACATTTACCATCGCATCTCAAAAGACAGATTATCAAATTCATTAAATTTTATTTATAATAAAGAAAAAAAATCAGCAGCTGGATGTAGCAGTAGCAATATATAACTCTCATGTACTGTACATGCTCTCAATCAAAATGCTACGTGGGTGAAACAAAACAGAAGCTGAAGAAAAGACTAAAAGAACATGAAGTGGCAGTATGATTAAAGTATAAAGAATCTCCTTTGTTCCAACATTGTAATAAATTAATAGAAATAACATAAAAAATATTGTATAAAGAAAATATAAATTTAAATAGTGGAATATCGTTAGATTCATGCTGGGATAGGTTTGTATGGTATAAAAGCACCAATGAGGTTGAAGAAAGAAGGCGAAATGCATACAGATAAGAAAAAAGTAAAATAAACATTTTTTTATGGTTAACTGTTTCAAGTCGTAATTTGTTACCTCGGAATCGGTGCTGATTGAGTATTTTAACTCAGAGACTGTATTCTATATTTTAACTTTTTAAAATTTTTAGAAATACAGTAAAGCATTGATTATCCGAATGTCAATCAACTGTAACGTCAATTAACAAAAAGCTTTCCGGTCGGAAAATTTAAATTTTCGCTAGTGCTGTGGCACTGCAATCTTTGGCGCTGTTTTGGGCTACTCCAATATTATTTTTGTTCGTGTGCATGTTTTATCTGGCAGCACTGGCGCAACCACGAGAGCGTACTTAAGGATGTGCTAGGATTTGAATGAATTTCAACATGGGATAGGTTAATATATTTTTTGTACATAATCAGTTATCCGAAAAATCGATTTTCCGAACAACCCCAGGCCCCAATTGATTTGGATAATTGATGCTCTACTGTATAGTTGTTTTTTTATTCATTTTAACTAAATAACCAATCTCATTGAATAATTTACTCTGAAATTTTAAATAATATTTCAGATTCTATTGGTAAAATATGTAAATTGGTCAGACATTTCTGATTCATTTTTTATCTGAAATAATTTTTTTTAATTTTTAATTTACTAAAACTCTGTTCTCTCAAAGCAAATGTTACTAGTAGAGTAAGTATTAAACATAATAATAATACTATGTTAGGATAAGATTCACATAATTAATAATTTGCAATGCCCTGCAAAATTTGAAATTGATATGTATTTTCCAAATCAGTAAAGAAAACTTGTGTTTGATTTTTAAACCATACTAACTCATTTATTAAGCATAAAGCATCTAATTTATCATATTTAATGCAACAATCTTTGCCAGCTTTCATCAAGTCTAAAGTTAATGAAATTAAACCTTTTCTCCTTATAAAAGAAAAGAGTGACAATATTGTATGAATTCTCTCAAAGTGGTCAATAAGTTGCAAAATAATTATATCAACAACTTTTTGAAGTTGTTGATATAATTATTATATCAACCACTTCAAAATTTATATAATAACCAATTTAGTTTTTGTTCAACAGTAATAAACATATTCTAATTACTTGACAACAATTTTAACTTATTTTTCTGTTTTCCAGTCACTTCAGGTTCAATATGTAACTCTTGACACTTTTGTCAGCACTCCATACTAATCACTTGAAAACCATTGTTTTTGAAATCTATAAAATAAATTGTTTGGTTGTAATAACCAAACAAATTATTGTATCAAGACTTTTACACACATAAACAGCATAAAAAATTTACAGTATAAGACTTAGTGGTGCAAAAGGACTTTTGTTTTAATTTAACACTATCTGCACAAATAGATGGATCGTATGATATACCAGTAATAATATTTAATACTTCTTTAAATTGTGTTTTTAGTGCAGATACACAATTTAATTTAGAACACCATTTTTAAAGTAATTTTTTCCCATTTTCAAGTTGAAAAAACAAAAAAAATTAAATACTTTTTGAATTATTCCAAAAAATAGTTAACATTTCTAATTTATTATTTGCAGTCTGAACTCCAACAACATTAAGCAAATGTGTATAACAGGGTACAAATGTAGCTATATTATTAACTTTCATTATGAAAGTCTGCATACCATTGTATTTGTTTGACATATTTGCTACTGCATCATAACTTTGCCTCCTTAAATAGAGAGGTTGCGGCTGACGTTTTCAACGCAAAAACGTGTATGTCGGACGTTCACTTTCCTATAAGCCTAGAAGTTTGACAATGGTGTTTGGATAGTCAGTGGAATCATGCTCAATGTCCCAAACACCATTGCCAAACTTCTAGGCTTACAGGAAAGCAGCGCTGAATGTCTGACGTACACATTTTCGCGTTGAAAACGTCAGTCTCAACCTCTCTATTATTTAACATCAAATCCGTGTTCATTTAATTTGTTCAAAATTTCATTAGCAAGTTTTTCTCCTGTCTTTTCTATCAAAGAAATAAAATCTAAAAATATTTCTTTACTAATAACAATTTTGTTGGTAATTTTCACATAATGTATTATCTGGCAAATTTGTTTGTTATGTGCAATGTCTGGTGTACTATCTACTATTATACTGTAATACTTTGCAGTTTTAACATCCTTTATAGAAATATTTCTTAATTTGGTAGCTAATAAAATTAAAAATTAATTTTGAATTTGAGAATTTAAATGTGATACTTGTTTTAGGTTCTTTCACTTAAAGTAAGTTTTAAAGTAGAATTGTAATTACTGATAAGTTGTATCAGATTAATAAAACTTTCTTTTTTTGAATTTTTTATGCCATTACATTGTTCTCAATACTTCCTCTTAAAGGCAAATTGTTAGTTGCATAAAACATTAAATATTTTAAAATAATTTTAAGAATATGCTGCCACTTTCCTATTTCTTCAGATAATTGCTTTTGTAAATTGTTGTCAGGCTGCCAGATTTACCTTTGAAATTTTTTGAAAATTTTTTATATTTGATAACTATAATGTGATCTGTTGATGATTCATGATTTGGAATTTGTGGATTTAATTGTTTCCATTTTGAAAATTCTAATTCTGGTTTACTAAATAAAGATGATGAATTTTTGCTAATAATCAAAACTATAAAAATATGCCAAAAATATTTTTTAGGTCTTAGACCATTTTCAATTTTTAAAAAGAAATGTTTTTAATAATATATTTAGCAGTTAAAAATCTCAATTTTTGTGCTTATAAAAATTTAGTGCCTACGGCCAGGTCACATTGTCCATAGCCTCACTATGCCTCTGCCTCAATGTCATGCTGTCCCCTCGTTAGCATGACATTGATAGAAAGGGCAGAAAGAAGAAAGGGCATGACTTTAAGTTTCTGCAACTTTCCTGATGTAGTGGTCACTGTTGAGATTACCCTCAACTTGTAGCAGGCAAGATTGTGAATGGTATCCAATGATGTCTTACACCATCACATTTGCTGTTCAACCAGTACAACACTTTAAAATGCATGCTGGAAGATGGCATTTACCATGATAGCTTCTAATGCATGTGTGGTCATCATTGTGGTCCAAGTTAAATCAAGACTCGTCTGAAAACATGATTTGTTGCCAGTTGGCATTGACTCTATTCATGACTTCATTGTAGCCTGAAATAGCAATGCTTTATGGTTATGGAAATTACTGCAAAGGAATGCAGGGATGCTTGCAACTGCTCTCCTTTAAAGCAGGCAGCGTCAAACTGTGCTGGCAGACAATGCCACATCTGTTGTAGTGCTCCACTGCTGCACTAACACTTGTAGTGATGCAGAATGGTCTGTCACTGACATACAGAAGAGGTGTCATCAGTTTTTGGTTCACTGTCCAATTTTCAATGTATCTAGTTCTCTTCCATCCACTGTGTCCATACATTCCTCACTGTCATGGCATTATGCTCTGTAAAGGCAGCAATGTTGTGGTATGAAAATTCTTCCTTACTTGGACAAATCATGCATAAAGGAGGATTTCCATATTCAAACTCTGTTTTTTCTTCGTATTGCACCTTTCATCAAAGTGTGGAAAAAATGGATACAGTGAATTTACATCAATTTTTAGCCACTTTTAGAATATTACCATGTTAAATAAAATGTTTGAATTTCTTCTAAAAACTGTTGGTAATCTTTAAAATTTTAAATGCTTTTATTTAACTTACTTCATATCATGTTTTCAAATCTTGAAACTCAAATTTCACCCACTTCTAATTAAAATGGAAGACCAAAACTTTGAGGACATACCTAAGTCCAATGACAATGCATTTAATGATGTTTTAGCATCCTTACCATTCTTCCCATCCCAAAATTTGATAAACATTGCATAGTTGTTTAGCAAATGTCTGTATAAATGCACTGTAGTGATGTACATTGTGGTGGTGAGGTAACTCCACCATTCCTTATNATAAAAAAAACATTAGATGAAAATAATATTTTGGAAAAAACTATTAATATTTATTCATAAAATACATTATGTATATTGGATGATCCAGAAGTTGTGCAAAACTTTAAATATGATATTTTTCTGCATTTTGACACTAGTGCAAAATGATTTTACAGAAATGCACAGAATTACATGGGATTTTTTTCAAAGGGAGATAGTTTCAGTAGCGTAGCGTAGTGGGGGCGGCCTGCCCCGGACGGCACTTTTTAGGGGGCGGCAAAATTTCACAATAAATAAGAATATCTTGTAAGAATTTGAATCGTTTTATTTCATATCTTTGTCCACCTACGATTCGGACCGATCGAAATAAGCACGGAATAGTGTTACCATCCAGACAGTCCGGGAATCGACTAACCATGCATTACCTGTCAACCTTTTTTTTTTTCGCTTGTACGAATTATACACCTTTTATACACCTCCAATATCCAATAGAGCTAAGTCACTTGCATTACTCCTATCCAAGTCTCCGTATTCACTAACTGTAACTGATTTAGAACCAGCAAGCACTGCACATTATTCTTCGCATTGCAAAATGACATTCCGTCAGGATCTTCTGTTCGAACAAACCTCACCTGCCGTGCGGGTCAGCGATTTTAAAAAGGTAGCAACATTAGCACGGAATTTTTTATTACTTATTCTGTGATGAAACTGAATTTTAGTCTTTTAAATTGAGATACCTAAATAAGGGGGACGAAATTTTCCTCTGCCCCAGGCGGCTGACACCCATGCTATGCCACTGGATAATTTATTTAAAAATTTTAGTTACAGTTACGATCTCTAGATTGCACCACAGTCAAATTTTTAATACTGTTGATAACTGCACTATTAATTACCTCAGTACAACTACCTTTGCTTTGGTCAAATTTTAAATTTTGTATAGCATGTACATTTTACAAGCTTGCACAAAGTAATTTATAAATATTCAATATAGTTCCCAATATACACAAATACAGCGTGTAGGTGAGACAAGATGTAATGAACAGCACTAAACAGCATTTCTGTTGGTATGGTTGAAACATGATGCTGGTTAGTCTTTCAGCATGGTCAATGAAATTTAGTCATCTCAGTAATTCTGTAATGTCATGTAATCCTGTAACAAAAAGTCACAAAGTTGTAAGGTTTAGTGATACAGCAATACAGAATGTCTGATTGTGTGAACAGAGTTTAGGAAAATTAAAGCAATTCTGGAATAACTATAGTATTCAATACAAGAAATAATAATAATATGGCAATAGCCGAAAAAATGTTGAAATAAAATGGCTTAGCTAAGAAGCCATTTATTGCAACATTTTTGCAGACATTTATTAAGAAAATTTGAAAAGATGCAGGAAAACTGTGTTTTAAAAGTGAAATTGGAACATTAGTTACTTCATTTCTGTTCAGTTCAATCATTTGTTATATTACTGTCTACTTACATTATTGTGTGTTTACAGTAGGAAAAGTTTGTCTCACTTATCAAACCACGGTTTTGATTTTTACATAAAACCAAAACAGAGCTTTAAAAGGAAACAAAAAAGAAAATCTGTTTTTATTTCAAAAAACTCTTTTTAAATATAAATACAGAAAACCTACTGGTGTTCCAATTAAGACTATCAAATGGTAAAGCAGAGTTTGTCTTATAACCGAGTCTGTTTTAATCAAGATAGAAAGTTCAGTTGGTTAAAGAAATTTTTATTTGCTTTGTATTTCCAGAATAATCCTGAAATGTATAGAAGGTTTTCTGCATTTATATTACATTAAAAAGTTTACAGTGTATAAAAAAAGTATAAATATAATATTTATATTATATTAAGCCTGCCATAGTGAATTAGTTTCTCAATTATTGTATAAAACTTTTTTTTGATACTAATGGTTAAAATTTCATGTCAGTTTGAATTAAAATGAAATATTCACTTTTTCACCTGCAGGAAAAATTTGCAAATTAATAAACTGCATTTAAAAATTTTTACTGAATTGACTCAATTAAATAGCTAAATAGAAGTTATATCATAATTTTATACACATTATTTTTTTCATTTTTTATATTTTTTTATAGATTTACTATACAGGGTTTTCAAAAGTAACATATGAAATGTTGCTTTATCGTAAAGCATACATAAGAAAGGAAATCAGGATATCCTATGAGATTTAAGATGTCAATTGCAAAACAGTAATGACATTAGCAAACATCTGGCTTTAAAGCATGTTCAAGCTTTAAAGCCAGATGATCTGATATGCATGTAATGTTAAATGTTTATGTAGAACATCATGTACTGTCCATCGTGGGACATGCAGTTTTTAAGTTGCTTCGCAAACCAGTATTGTTGGGCTTCACTAAAACATGGTTTTGATGTTGGTGACTGTCGGATTTGAGCTTCAAGGTCTACTGACAACTTCTGTTTCTGTTCACTACTAATCTCTAAAAAGATTTTCATCCAACTTTTGATAGAGTTTATATATGGTGGATCTTTTTGTATATGGTTCAATACTTTTGCTTCACAGTTTTCAGTGATTTTGACTCTGACACTTAAATAACATTTGCCATTTTCTTTTCAAATGCTTCTATCTGCATCAACAATAGTGGTCTGTTTTTGAGATGCAAAGAAAAAACTTAAAAGGTTTTGCTGACAGTTACTGAAAATTACATGTTAATCTGATTTCCTTAAATACATAATACTTTTCATAAACCATTGCTTCTTTTCAGAAACCCTGTAGAATCTGATCATTATCCATAAATGAACTAAATTACACAATTATTACACTTCAAAATTAGAACTATTGGTTGCTTTTTATCTAGATAATTTATTATTTATAAGTTTTGTTGTAAGATTATTAATGTAGTATTCTTAGATTGCAGAAAGCGATTGGTTTAAAATACGAAGGTTCCACACTCTATTTATTGGGACTTTTATACTGGAATACATCAAGAACTAAAGAATCTTTTGACTATTTTATGAAGGTGATAATATTAGAAAGAGAAAATTATATAATTTAACATTTAATATCAATATTTAAAAAAGTAAATTTATTTTTGAAAAATATCATATAGATAAATTATTTTTATAAGCTGAGATATTTTAAATAGTACAGTGTTGTTTTAACTATAGTGGATTTTAAATACTTTCATATATAAGTTAATATTTCTAAAATATAAACTATAATTAAGTTTAGCAAGTCATATTTATGATGATATGAAAGATTTTAATATCTTGTTAACTATCTTGTTAATACCTTGTTGTATATAATAGTTAAAATATCTATATGATTTTGAAAATATGATGTGCAAACCATTTTTATTAATGTGTGGGTGGAATGTATTTTACTTGAAGGGTGCCTAATGGTATGCTGGACTAAGTCAAGGCATAGCTACAGGGAAAATTATTTTGTTTATGTGCTATATGTGTATGTATTAGTTTTTAGGAATTTCTTGACTATATAACACATGTTTAACATGGCAGCCTTCTTTAATGTGATGTATGTTCTGTTGTCAAGCCTAATGTTTCTAGACTTCTGTATAGTGTGTGTGATATGACATCTGTGCAAGAAAATTGTGCCATTCTAAAAAAAAAAAACACTCAGATATTTTTATACTTTTTATTTCAAAAAATAATACATTTTTATAATAATTTTATTTTTCAAGCTTTCCTTTGAGCAAAATTATCAATTCCTAATTGATTTTCTCCAGTAATATCTGAATTTACAATTTATAATGAACAAAGACAATTATTCCAGAACAGTTTTTAAAATTCACATTTTAGAACAAGATAAATTTTGAGAATGCACAAGCTGGTTCTTAAAAATTATACAAGAAATCCTTGTTAATTTGAACTCGGATAGTTTGAAATCCCATTAGTTTATAACTGTACTATTTGTCCAGGCTGGAGTATAGAGATTTACACATTAAAGAATTCTGTTAGTTCGAAATATGGCTACTTCAAAATTTGAAGTGAAAATTCCGTCCAAACTGTGATATGCATATGTTAACTCATCCATTTATATCGAAATGCCTCCATACTATAAGAGATCAATAGATCAAAAATAACTATAATTTGGTCAATATGGCTTCACTTTTACAGCAACACATTTTCAGATATCAACTTACTCATGGACTACCCTTTATTCTCTTCTCACAAAATACAGCTGTGTTTTGAGATTGCAAGATTGAGCTACAAGTAGTGGATTGAGATATTTGTAGGGCTCTAGGCTAGTACATTTGGGCAACTTACTACTTTTTAGGCCACTTTAAAAATAATGTGGGCTACAGTTTGAGAAATTTTGCTTTACTTTTTATAAAACCTATCTGGTAACCTATACTTTATTTATATTATTAATTATTAATGAAAATAGCATTCTGTATTCCTTGCTGTATTCCACTTGTTTAATAAATTACATTAGTTACATGGCATTTGCATATTGTATAGCAATATGTAAATCTTGGATAATTCGAAACTCGATAATTTCAAGTTGAGATTATTTTGTCTTTTAAATTTTGGACTAATGAGGATTTCCTGTATATACATAAAAAATGGAACAACATTAATAATATATATTAATATTGTTTCACTAATAATATAACATAATAATATATTTACTTTTCATGATATTATAATGTTATATTTCAAATAACATTCAAATATTGCTTATGGATATTTTTTTTGAGGGGAGTCATTTTCTGTTCATTTTGAAAATAAGTAGCAATTTTGTTAAATCGATACAAAATTAAAGAAATTGATACGTATAACCCAAGTTTTATATAAATTTATTTATTCAAATATAAAATTTAATGTCGATAAATTAATTTTATTACAAAACTAGCAAAGATATCTTTCATTACTCAAGAAAATTTTACATTACACATTGTAGAAAATTTTAAAAAATGACAGCTTAAATTCAAAAATAATTTTTATTATAAAGCAGATTGATATACGTATTTAGTATTGGGGTAAAGTTAATACGGTTTTGTTATTATGAAGGAAACAATGGTCAGTTAGCTTAAAACGTCCATGAATACTTTGTATCTTTGGAGGTATGTGCACAAATGAAGCTGAAAACCAGATGTGAATTCACTTATAGAATGACTTATTTGTCAGTCATTTCACTCAACCATTCACTCTCACTCATTTAAAAGTACTAATTGATTCAAAAAGTGAACTCATTGTGTGACATTTCAAAAGCTAAGTATGTTTGAAAACTTGATCTAGGACTTACTATTAAAAATGTAACAACATAAAGTTAACAGTATAAAACAACCTTCATAAACCCTTGTACTTGTCCTGTACTTGTTCACAGTGTGATGTTCAATAGTGCTCTAAATGCTATAGAATGCCATAATTTTGTCAATCAGCTATTTAAGCCACTGTTTGTAGATAGGGCTGTTTTTTCAGATAAAAGGTAATAGTTGACTTTCTTCTGAATAAGAGAAGGTGATTTTTGGAAAGTTTGGTTGCATTTGCTATATATACTAATAGAAAAATGTTATTCATTTTCACTCTCTGTAACTGAGTTGTTAAGACTTAAAATGTTCTCTAGAGACATATCTATATCTAGAGTATAGAATAAGTCTTAATAATTCAGTTACAAAGAGTGAAAACTAATGTTGAAACTAATTATTAAACTAATTGTAAAACTAATTGTAAAACTAATTACAAAGAGTGAAAACTAACTTGTTCTCAGAAGATCTTGACAAATGTTTGGGATGGATCCCACCTACATCCAACAATTATAAAAGGTTTGTTGGAGCACTGTTTAGCATAGCCAAGAAATGTATACCTAGAGGATATCGCAAGATTTATATCCCAGGATGGAGTGAAAAAAGTGAATCACTATATAGGAAGTTCCTGGAATCTGGTGATCTTGAATTAGGGGATGAACTACTTCATAGCTTAGATGATGCCAGGCGCCTTAGATGGATAAACACTGTACAAAATTTGGATTTTACAAAGTCAAGTAGGAAGGC